>NC_058409.1:114590829-114719839 GCF_002201575.2 Neomonachus schauinslandi
CACACACACACACACACACACACACACACGGTGGGTTTAGCCTCAGGATGTTTTTTTGTTTTGTGGAAAGAGTGCTTTCCAAAGTCCCACTCAGCTCAAGAGAACAGCCATAATGCATTTTTTTAAAGATTGTATTTATTTATTTGTTTATTTATTTATTTATTTATTTGAGAGAGAGGGAGAGAGAGCACAAGCAGGGGAGGAGCAGAGGGGGAGAGACATGCAGACTCCACACTGAGCACAGAGCCTGACACGGGGCTCGATCTCACGACCCTGAGATCATGACTTGAGCCGAAACCAAGAGTCGGATGCTCAACTGACTGAGCCATCCAGGTGCCCCCATAATGCATTTTTAAATCAGAAATTAGCATATTTTTTCTGAGCTAATGGCTGGAAATGACAAATATAAAGAATGACACTGTATTAGAAATTCAACTCATGCAAACCTAGGTAAGAAAAAAAATCAATTTTATGAAAGCATACATACTTTTCAACTTCTCCTTTTCAGTGCACTGCAAATAATACATTTTCAATATACTACAAATAATATCTTAAGGGAAATAAAAATAAAGGAAGAAAGAAAAGAAAATAGGAGTGGGAGAAAATGCATATAAATAATACCTTTAAATACAATTGTTTCTCTTGCTTCTACCTTCTCTCTTGTAAAACCCACTTCAGCCAACAAAAACGTGAATGCTTTTATTTATTTATTTTTTTTAAGATTTTATTTATTTATTTGACAGAGAGACACAGCAAGAGAGGGAACACAAGCAGGGGGAGTGGGAAAGGGAGAAGCAGGCTTCCCGCTGAGCAGGGAGCCCGATGTGGGGCTTCATCCCAGGACCCTGGGATCATGACCTGAGCCGAAGGCAGACGCTTAACGACTGAGCCACCCAGGCGCCCCAAAAACGTGAATGCTTTTAAAGTTGAAAGGTTATAAAAGAAGTATCTCCATGATTACTTTTGAAGCTTCAAGCCTCCAATATTTATTTTTATAATTTGACCGTTATTGTAACAGATACTACATTCACATCTGCAGAATCTGATGGCGACACCAACAGTGGAATCATGCAAGTGCATGCAAACCCAGTGTCCCCACCAGAGAAACGTGTCAGGAGAACAGTGACATACACCAGAACACTGTTGGCATTTAGGGATTAGTGTAAATGGAAAAACAGTGAGGCAAGCAGGGAAAAAAAAAAAATCGGTTAGGTAAATGCGTCCTAGAGAAATACTAGTCTGGAAAATTTACATTACCCTTTTCATTTTTCTAAACTAAAAATGCATAGCATAGTTTTACTGAAAAAATTGGGGTGCATATTTTTAACAGGAGGCACTGGCTTGCCACATAAATGACCCATGAGGGAACATAGATGAAAGGACCAGCTCCAGAGTTAAAATTACTTCAGTGGAAGCTGACACAACACAGAGGTGAGAATTTGCTGTGTTCTGTCAATGGTGCCCACTGATCACCACCAGAGGACTGTCCCCCTCCCGGGTAGTGCCTGGAGCAATGGCACCTGAGTGGTCTTTCTGGGAGGTATTTAGGCAACTGAGAAAATGTGAGTATAAAGACATTAAACCTGGAGGGCAGCAAGCAGAGAACTTGTACTCTAATTCTGAGCTGAGCTGTTCTAACTATGCGGACTGGGCAAGTCTAGGAGCTTCCGTATGTCAGCTGTGACCTGTGATGATAATAACCCGGGAGCACTGACATAAGGCACAGGATGTGAAGACTCTTTCTGAGATCTGACTTCCCTTTCTTCTCTGCGAGTCATCTGGTATTCTCCAGGTGTCAGTTTAGTGACAGGTTTGTTTGCACACTAATGTTCACAAGTTCTTATAGAACTTTATTCAAATCCTTAACCAAGACTTAGAACAAATAAAGACATTTGCTTGATAAATACAAAACAAACATAGAGCTCTCTCTTTTTTTTAAAGATTTTATTTATTTATTTGACAGAGAGAGAAAGCAGCAGAGGCAGAGGGAGAAGCAGACTCTTCACTGAGCTGGGAGTCCGATGCAGAACTCAATCCCAGGACCCCAGGATCATGACCTGAGCTGAAGGCAGACACTTAACGGTCTGAGCCACCCAGGTGCCCCCAAATATATAGCTCTCTTATCTAAGATTCTCTCCAGCACATACTTTCCATGGGGTTCCTAGTTTGAGAATGTTAGTTGTTTGTCAGAGAGAATTGATTAATGTTCTCTATCCAAAAACATTGGATCATGACGAGGACCTACTTTGGACCTAATTTCTCTCTACTTCCCATTCTGTTTTCTTTTCTTTTTTTTAAACTAATGTATAATTTTATTTTTTTTCCACAACATATACCCTCTCCAATGTCCATCACCCAGCCACCTCATCCCCTCACCCCCTCCCCTCCAACAACCCTCAGTTTGTTTCCTGATATTAAGAGTCTCTTATGGTTTGTCTCCCTCTCTGGTTTCATCCTGTTTCATTTTTTTTTCCTCTCTTCCCCTCTGTTTTCTTTTTATACATTATTTGTCCCTCTTCTGGCTCCAGAGAGCTTTTCTCTTCTTTTTACCAAATATGTTTAACAGCACCCCTCCCTTGAGTTGTGTGTGTGTGTGTGTATTCTCTATTTTTCATGTATTACTTACAAAGTACCGATTTTTTGTCTTGTAACTATTGATATGTTTCTGTTCCCAGCTTGCAATAATTCTTGGACTTTGCTGTTTCTATTGTGAAGCATGAAACTCACTTGCCCTTGAGTCACACACACACACACACACACAAACAAACACACACACACACACACCTTGCCTCAAATCTGCACCAAACTCTGCCCTCTGGAGAATGGAATGCTGCTGGCGGGCTTTTTTTCCAAGTAATTCTTGGCATGGCTGAAGGCTCTCGTTGGCTCTAAAAGAAATACTGTGGCCTAGGCTTCCTGGCAAAGGGCCTCTTTGAAAGCACACCCCAAGGAAACAAACCTGTTCTGCTGCTACTTTCTGGTTTTGTTGGTTTTAAACATCCCTCTCACAGCTCAAAGAGAACAGCAAAGGGGCTACTTTGGGAAGTAGCAGACACTCTTTATTTTGTACTCTCTTCTATCTGGGCATTGTTTATAAAATACAGAAATTTATAAAGTACTATAACATTTGAGTTATTTTTAATTCACCGTTGGGTTGTGTAGCAATAAAAATACAGACAGTGATGAGGCAATGTTCAATAAACCAACATTTTATTGCTGTAGAAGGAGCTTATGTAAACCTTCATCCAAAGTCACTCTGTCCATAACTCCGGGGAAGCAACAACAAAGCACACCAAGGTAACTCCTGCTTTTATATATTCTATATATAATTACCTTTCTTTCATTAATAAAAATTATGATGTAATTTAATGCTATCTCATAAATATGCAACATTACAAATGGTGAAGAAAAAAGAGAGAAAAATCACCTGAAAGCTACTACCACTGTAATTTGTATTTATTCCCTAATATGGCAAGCACACTATATATTTCTCATCTTGCTTTTTTTTCTCTTAAAGTAACCCAGAAATATCTTCCATGCTTCTATGAAGCCTTTATAACTGTCATATTTAATAGTAGCACTGATTTTTTTCTCACTTCAGCAATGAGATTCCTTTTTTTTGACTCTCTTTCTTAGTTTCTCTTGTTAATATAGAATTATGAGTTCTTTCTCCTTAGTTTGATGCATTAAGCAGGAGAAAAATTATTGTTTTATTCAGTCCATGGTTCTGGTGAAGACTTAGAAGCATAGGCCAAAAAAAAAAAAAAAAAGACAAAGACTGTGAGCACTGAGGGATTTCCTTCCAGTGGCATGTCCACTACCACAGAATCCCTTCCTCATGTCTCAAGATGGCAACACCACACTGGCCCACTGGTACTCTGGGAGATTATTACAAAGACCCCCAGCCTCCAAAAGAGTGTCAAGAAGTGATTTTGGGTTAGCCCTCGAGTTCTTAACAAACACTAACATTTGGGAGGGAAAATGAAGGCGGCATAGTGTACACTTGCTCATCTTTCAAAACGTCCTTAATTTTGAGTCAAGATGCTTGAAGTAAATCACTCTGTTAATATCATGGTAGAGGTCATTTTTGTTGCTGAGCTTGGAATGGTATGTGGAATGTTAGGAGACTTGGCAAGAGGGCTCAACCAGCTCAAGGCCAGCTCAAGGTATCTGTCATCATCCACATTTCAGCATGGCCACTTTCCTGGGGGTGACAGCTCTGGCAAGGTTCCCTTCGCATCATCCTCAACGTGAACTGAGGTGAAGGCAAATACATTGTCAAGAAGGACCAGTGCTGATAATCCATGTAGTAAATGAGTGATGCCATCTGTAGTTACTGCAGCAAAATTTTGTACTAGAATTGAGGATATTTGGGAACATTTTCTAGTCTCCAAAATAGTCAAGAATTCCTCCCCTAAAACCATAGTTGAAAGAATTTCTCTGCTCACACTATAGAACAGTATTAATTTTAGGTGGATGAAAGAGTGAAAAATAAAAGAAAATGATAAAGTTTTAAAAGTTTAAAAGAAAATATCTATAAATATTTATCTACAAATATCTACAAATGTTTATGATATGTGAATAGAGAAAGACTTTGAAGCTTTATGTAAGGAAAACTTCATATGGAAAATTACCATATTGATTTGATGACCCAAATATTAAGATTTCTCTATGTCAACATTATGAACAAAATTAAGTCAATCAAAAAGCTGGTAAAATATTTGCAACCAATATGGCATTGTTCATTGTATTTATTTTTAAAGGTTTTATTTATTTATTTGAGAGAGAGCATGAGCTGGGGGGGGTGGGAGGGGAGGGGTAGAGGGAGAGGGACAAGAAGACTCCCTATTGAGCAGGGAGCCCAATACCATGCCAGGCTCCATCCCAGAACTCTGATATTATGACCTGAGCCAAACACAGACACTTAACCAACTGAGCCACCCAGGCACCCCTGACATTGTTAATTTTAAACTGAAATTAGGTAATGAAATAAAAATAGCAATGATAATTCCATAGTGGAATATGTAAAAATCATAAACAGAAAATTCATGAAAGAATAAAAACAAAAATCTCACAAAAACTGGGGAAGTGGTCTACTTCCCAGGAGATGGAGTCGACATATTTTCCCTATTCCTCCACTAAGTACAATTACAAACATTGGCATTCTATGTAAAACAAACATAAGAAGTCTATGGAACATGGAGAGAAGGTGGCAAGACTGGCTAAAACCTGGGGATTCAAGGGACAAGAGAGCGGTGAGTTATCTAGGGGTTTTTCCTTATATATTCTAGACTTGGATCTGAAGAAGCCAGCAATGGAGGTATATCAAAAGACACAAACAAAGCCCCCCACAAAAGCCCGCTCTCTCTAACCAAAGGACGAGGAAAGGGGCAGCCTAGCAAAGAGAAGTTTTAGACTATAATAATCACTGTATTATATCCAAGCACCACAGAAAACAAAACACGCACACAAAATATAAACCAACCAACAAGCAAAGAAACACAACTGGGTTCACCCCAGCCCACACCCCTAAAGGCCGAGTGGTTTCATCATTGTCCAGTGGTAATGAGGACGACCTCCTTCTGTGGTTTTAGTGGATGTCATGAGGGAGCACTCCTACTCCTGCTGACCAGGGACACATCAGTGGGGGCCTAGTGGGGAACCAACTCTCACTTGCACCCGACACTAAAAAGGGTCCACCTACTCAGGTGCCTACAGAGGCTGAGTGGTGAACCTAGACTTCCACCCCATCTGGCGAAGTGAGATGGCGGTCCAACATTTTTGTCAGAATCTCAAGGGAGCAAGACCTCATGATGTTTAAAGCACAGAAGTGGCCTCAATGACAAGATCACTTATACTGATCCCTTACGCTGGCTTAACTTCTTCAAGATGGTTCTTCCTCATTAGTGTTAAGATGAGAGTTGGTGGATAAGCTAGAATAAAAGGGTAATCCTTTATGAAGTTGGACCGTTTATCATGTGAATTCTTTGGTTAGTATCCTGGCGAGGAAGCTGAAGTGTAGTGACACAGTGACTGGGGAAGGGCCGGTGAGAAACCCCGCGGGCAGAGCGCTGGGAGAACTGAACTTGTCAATGCTCAGCGAGAAATCATCCGCGACGTGATGCGGTCCCGGCCCGCGGTGCGTGTGCAAAAGGAGGGAGCCGCCAAGCTCCAACTCTGCCCATCAACACGTACGACACAGAAGCAGCACACATCAGCACCCAGGAGGTGAGGCTGACCTGTTCACACGAGCAAGCTACACAGATCTTGAGTCAGGTTTTGGATTTCCATAAAGTATCGACCTGGGCAGTTAAACCAATTATATCTAAAGTTCGAGGAGGCGGGATGCAAAAAAATAATTGTAAAAATCTTTTCCAAGCAGGTGGCACACAGAATCTGTGTGCTTTCGAGATCCAAGTTGTCATGATTGGCCTCTAGCAGTCTTCTTTTCTCATTTTAGTATAATTCTAGATGTATATGACATTTTTTGTGGAGTTTTAGGCCGCTGACACATGGTGGCCAGCTGGCAGGCAGTGAAGGAACACACGTCTGACTCGAAGGCGATGCATCAGTGGTTCAAAAAACAAAACAGAAGGTGGTTGATGTTTATAATAAGGGAGCAGTACAGACCCTGAGGTTCTTAACTCATCAGCATTCACACAGGCACTTTCACACGGAAGCATCCACTGCCGCTGAAAAACATTTTTAACTAGACAAAATATTTTAGCAAACTGTTGCTTTATGTGACAAAAACAAAAACAGACAAACAAAAAAGGTAAAAATTAAGTAATTTTAAACGCTTGCTTTGTTTTTGAAATTTGAAACAAATTTTGAAAAATTTGTTTTGAGATAGCAAAATTCGGGGGGCGATCTTATAGTTTCCTCACTTGCAATTGTTCGATGATTTTGCAGGATAAATCCAAACTCTTTAGTTTGGACATGAGGGCTTTTGTAGTCTAGATCCGGTCATCTTTTAATTTGACTTCCATAATTCGCAAACAGAAATCTTATTTCTCACCCGTGAAGAAATACTTAGTAGGTTCCTGAGACCTTATACCCTTTCTCCTTCCTGTGTCTTTCTCTCTATTCACGTGGCTTCTGACTCTTAGAAAGCATATTACCTACTGCTTACCTGAAAATTCCTCCTTCAAAACTCAATTTCCCTAAACTCTCAAAACACACCAAGCACGTCTTTTTGTTTTCCTGTGCACGTCCATTTTATCGGGCTTAAGGTATATATTGAAATCATGGTACTCCTCTTAGTCTCCCCCCAACAAACTTGCTTGTTCATTTAATAGATACCAAGCAATAAATATGTGTGAGGCTCTGTTCTGAGCACAGGGAATACCGCAGTTGTAGAAGTCAGGGTCTAAAATAGAAAACACTTTGGAGTGTTTATGACAGAGGAGATGCAATTCAGGGTATTGGTTAGAGAAGATAAGAACCAAACAGGGCAAGGAGAAGCAGTCTGGAAGTTGACAATACCAGGGAGGCACCATCATGGGACTGGAGAGGCTAAAAGAGGAAGAGACCTACAAGAGCCCAGGGGTGGAGATCGCCTTTTGGAAACTGGCACCACACAAGCCTGCGCTGCAGGAGTTAGCTGGAGGATGGGGGTGGAAAACAGTTTCTGCTAGAGGCCAGCGCAGAGCAAATGGAGGGAGAAATTGTCCTCTTCTCTTTTCTGTTCTCCAGTTTCCTGCTAGTGCTCCCCATTGTCAAGTCCATCTGGAAGCCAGCTAAAGGAGGGGCAGGAGAAATATAGTAGGTTTGGCTCCCACTGTGACACAGAGCAGAGCAGTGGAAGAGCGCACAATGAATCTGAAGGCAAAAATGCCCAGGATCAGCACAGCAGTGAACAATTTTTTTTTTAAATGTTTTCCTGCCCTCATGAGTATATGAGCATTATGACATCTTCGATGTCAGACGTGTGTTCCTTCACTTCCTATCTCACCTCTGTATCTGTAACTCCTGGCTTAGGGATTGCACATAGTATGTGGCCAATATCCAGATTGGATACCTTAATTGAAGAATAAAAACTTCATAGAGAAAAATAATCTTTATGATCTCATGGTTCCCTCCACATCTCTGACTGCTCTAGGAGGAAATACTCTGGATGACAGGTTTATCTCTTGATAGCAAATAAAGAGCCTAGCTTCCACTTCCACCTGGGTAGCTTATGAGTCCTATATATGTGTTGTGTTTCCTGTGGTGTTTTATTTGGACCTCATAAATCTGATACTATTCCACGGTTTCATAGTCCAGAAGTTTATCAAGGTCACAGTACTCCAGACAATGGGAGTTGGTGTGACAATTTCTGGGTTTCAGACTGCTGTATTTCACAGAAAAGAACCTGTCCCTACAGCCCCTTTTGCAGATGCTGTATTCAACATTCTGTGAGCAGAGCCTTAGATTCGCCTTCTGCAGCCTGGGCAGACGAGAGGGCACTGGGATTGATCTCAAGCCCTTCTGGAGCAGACATTTCCAGGATTCTGCTGAACTTGTTGGCAAAACTCTCTAAGTGTTGTGAGTAGCATTTATATGAGCAGCTGTTCTTTTCATTCCTATAAGGTCCTCTCACTGGCCAAGGTCTTTTTCTGGGCCATTATAAATGCCAAATTAGCTCAAAAGGCATGGATAAAGACTTTTCATAAACACTGCATAAAAGTGATTCAGTTCAACAAACATTTTGGTGTGTTGATTCTGTGCTGGGCATTGTGCTGATCAGATGGAGGGAACCAAAACCACAGAGCAGTTGAGAATGTGAAGTCAGGTTGGATGGCCTCGGTTCCACCACTCAATGAATAGGGGAACCTGGCCGAATCCTTGTGCCCTTCTGCCTCAGTGTTCTAATATGTAAAATGGGGATAATAATGGCATCAACTTCAAAGATTATTGTTAAGAATTAAGTGAGAACAATGCATTGTACATAGTGTTAATAATCATCATCATTATCATTCTCATTAATAAGGATTGCACAGACCATACACTACTGGAGGGTGAGGATTAAGGTGTCCACCTTAGTATTCACCCAGTGCCTGGCAGAGAACCTAGAGTACAGTTAACTACTTACTTTTTTTTTTTTTTTTTTTGAGTTCTACTCAAATAGAACTCAATACTGAAATGCATCAAGTTGCTTACTATGTCTGTCCTATTAGAAAATGCCCTAACTTCAGTCCTGAGTCATTCTGTTGGGGAAAATCCATACTGTTTACAGCACCCCAGCCTCTACGGTGTCTCTTGGCTCTCTTGCTCTCTGTCTACCCTCCGTTTGCATTTCAGGATTATTAGAGTTTAAGAGGGAGAGGGGAGAAGATAAAAAGGCGGAGATGAGAAAGGCAAAGTCAGAGTAAACAGAGAGATAAGACACAGCTCCAAGCACCAAAAGAGAGTAAAATAATGAAAAACTATTCTCTTCCACTTAACACTCACTCCGTTTCCACTCTCGTGTGGACTCTCGCGCACTTCCCTTGCTTAGAAGTCCTGCCTCCTCCTTCCCCCAGGCACCCAGATCCTTGGCCCAAAGATGTGTTTCTACAGGCCCACAGGAGTATTTTCAACACAGGACATACTTCCTTGATAGGCCTGAGTGGTATTGTTCAGAGGCCCAAATGTGATCTTACTGCTTTCACTCATTAATTCATTTCTGCACTAGGCAACTGGCTCATTTGAAGTATCCTGAGTTCCTACTCTTTAGCAGTTACTGCACTAAGGTGAATGGGACAGATGAATGAGTCCTGGGCCTCAGCCTCAGAAGACATAAAGAGACATCAGTGTGAATGAATAGTTATATTAGTGAGATAAATTCAGACAGAAGTACCTATGGGTGCTGTGTGGACAAAGAAGTAGGAATGACTAATATTATATAGGATTTTTCTTGGCTACATATACAGTCTTTCTCAACCTTCTCATTCTCTGCTCTCAACACTCAATTATCTTGGTAAATTCAATTGGTCTATTCGATAATTGTTTATTGAGTACTTGCTATATGTGGAACTTTGCAGAAATCTAAAGTATGTGTGATATTTTCTTGGGGCACCTGAGTGGTTCAGTCAGTTGAGCGTCCAACTCTCGATTTTGGCTCAGGTCATGATCTCAGGGTCAGGGGATAAACCCCCCAAGTGAAGCTCAGCTTTCGGCGGGGAGTCTGCTTGAGATTCTCTCCTTCTGACCCTCCCCCTGCTCGTGCTCGCTCTCTTTCCCTCTCTCTAAAAGAAATAAATAAATCTTTTAAAAAATGTTATTTTTCTCCTCCTGGGTCTTCACAAAGTATTAGGGAGATAAAAACAAACAACAAAAAAACAAACCTCACGGCTTTCCTCTAAACAATACAGATTACCGTGTGGAAGAAGGTCATGAAGGAGACAGAGCTTAGCTTGGGCTTGCAGGTATAAATTGGGGATTGGTACCTGGAAGACAGAAGAAAAGACTTTCTAGGCAAAGGGAGAAACTTGGGGTCTGGAGCAGACAGACTCATGGTGGGTTCAAAGGACATTAAGAAAAAGAACGGCTGAATTCAGAGTGTTGGGATAGGAGAGATGGTGGGAGAGAAGGTTGGATTGATGGGAAGAGTCAAATTATGCAGAGCCTAGAAATCCCAGAAAAAAAGAAAGTCTAATTAATTAGAGTATCCAGAGTACTCAGGAGTCCATTCTGCCCTTTCCGGGAAAACAAAGGGCGAATGAATGAATTACAGGCTTTCTTTGGCCAACTGAACACACTAGGTAGTTCTGTTGTGAAGAGACATTGGTATCCTCTAGCCTGGACTTAATATTTAACTTCTCGCCTTTGCCATCTTTATTAAATGTCAGTCCCTGTTGCTGCCTTTAAACCTTTTCACTTTGATCTCTCCCCTGTTGTGAGGTCTGTTGGTGGTTACGTGGAAAATCATAGTTACCTAGATTCCTAAGTTCTGCTCATGTGGCTCACCTTTTGTCTGCATGTCCTAAGATGATGACAGCTTGTCAACAATGTCACAACCCAGTATGGGCCGACCTTTCACCTTCTCACCTTCCAGACCGATGTTTCTGAAAACATGTCAACACACATGGCTTGGAGTGTGGTTGTGGAGGTGTGGGTAGAAGAGTGGCTGCTGTCATGCTGAGGAGAGCACTCACGGAGACAAATAAAATGGAAAACAGATGACAAATAAACATATATATATATAGAGAGAGAGACCTGAAGAGCTTGAAGACTTGAAAGAAATAATGGTGGCCATCCTATAAAGAAAAATCAGGCTACTAAGCATTTAAACCACAAGTTGAATATGGTTTATAAAAAGTAGCATGGGAAATCAGTGTGGGACAGAGCCTGGGTTAACATGAGGCCTCTAGCTAGGGGGCTGAGAATTAAATTTCTCTTGATACTCTTCTTGGTGTCAGAGGGTCTCCGAGATTATCGTCCCACTTTCCCTGTTGCTTCTGACCTGGGTCCTTTGCTCTGTTGGCTGTGGAAGGAAGGAAAGGCAGCTTCCTTCCTAACTTCTCTCCTACGGCCCCCCTCCTCAGCCCACATCAATGAAGGAAAACATGCATGGCTAATCTTTCCAGGTTTTCTGAGGGCTTTTCCAGTCGGGAAAGCGGACCCGAGCTTATTGGGGATCCCTTCCCAGCCCTCTTTCTTTTTGGCCCACAGGCCAAAAATAGTCACAAGGATACTCAAAGGAATAAAGTAGCTCCATCTAATATGGCGAAGGAAATCTTCTCTCTTTGTGCGTCTCCTGGGAGTTTCATAAATGAAGCTGAAACAGGAAGTTTATCCCTCCTGAGGCTGAGGGGCGGGACCAGTGTCGACTGGAGGCTATCTATCATTTTGAGGGGAAGGAGAGTCTTACAGGTTTACCTTCTCCTTTTGTTTCATTTCTCTAGCCAACAACGCCATGAATCCTGACCAGGCCTGGCCAGGCTTTGATGTGACAAAGGGGTTGTGAGGAAGCTATCAAAACAGTATTTTCAAGACAGAATAAGAAACAAGAGAACCAGGATCCCAAGTTGAGGTTCAACTATTTTCTTTTTTCCCAGAGGGGATTTCCAGTTGGCCCTATTGGCACAAGTAGCGTTTTGTTGTAGTGAATTTGCAAAACAAGACTTAGACATATTGACTTACCTTCAGCTTATAGTTTGGGACCATTGAGGTGAAAGGGCAGAAACCACTTAAGGAAGTACCTGTAGCATACAATAATACTGCTCTGCCCACAGATTTTTCAAATTACATGTCTTCCTTCATTCAAAAATATTTGCTGCTAACTTATTTGGGTCTTGGACGGACACCAAAAAATAAAGTTGCTGTTTTTTTTTAATCTGGAGGATCTTCCAGTCTAGTGGAAGAAGTGTTCATGTCAATGGCTGTAAGACTGCACCTGGTGACAGGCTTCAGAGAGGAGCTACGATTCCCTTTGAGATTTTTAAAGAAAAATGAAAGCTGACTGATCTGACAGTGATAATGGGTAGAATGATTTGACTCGTAGGGAAATGGGATGAGGAAAGACAGAGAATTAACAAAGTCCAAGGTTTGGGGGATTCAGGGATTAATGGGGATCCTGGCTTGACTGGAAATAAGAGTCATGGGAAGTGATATATATATGAAGATGGAAAACTGTTTCGATAAGAGTCATGGGAAGTGATATATATATGAAGATGGAAAACTGTTTCGTTTCTTCATATAGGGCTTCAGTGCTGTGTTAGAATCTGTGGTCCATGAAGTAATGAGAAACCACAAAATCTTCTGAGCAGGACAGGACCTTGATGAGGAGATCTTCAAGGCTGGGTGAGAGGTTTCCTTCCATGTCCCCCCACGTCCCCCATCACGTCCTGCAGCATCCCGGATTGCAACTGCCTCGATCTGTCCTCACTGAGTGATTGTGGACTCTTGTAAGGCAGGAACCACTTCTTGGATGGCGAAAACGAGCATCTAGAGAACATGTGTGAGAGAAACTGGTACATACAATGGGCTAAAAAAATAAATGATTTAAATAGATAAATGAAAATATTAGAGCTGACAAATATTGCAGCATTCCAGGGGAGCAGAGATATTTTGGATGGAGACTTGACAGCTCTTGAGACTGAGTGGATTTAGTGGGCAAGAGAAATGATTTTCAATGTGGTGACTTCACGAATGGAGGTGCCTTGAACAGAAATAAGGTAGTCAATAAGCCATCAGCACTGATATTTCGATGGAAAAATATGGCTAGTGCACTCTTCTAAACCCTCATTCTTAGAATTATGCAAGTTGAAATAGCATTCCTGGTCCCTGAAAACCGATGTCATTTAGACAATATTATAAAACAAAATGTTTACGAAATTTACTATTTGCTTACATTTTTAAAAAAAACTTCCGTACATTAAAAAGCAAATCAATGTGTTTGTCAGATGCCTTTTGAATGTCTATGTAGCTGAATATCTTGCCTCATGTCCAGTGTATGACCAGTCCCTTTTACCCTCTACGAGTTAAGGAAACCCCCATAAAGAGGATGGAAAGAAAGTGCGGATCTATTATTCTTTGTTATATGATGTAGCTAACTGGTAACATTGCCCTGTTATTTCTCCCAAATCATCCTGGTTGATTAGCAGAAGTGGACAAGGTATGAAAGTGATGGAGAGAGACTGTGGTCCCCTTCAGTACAAAATGAGGGGAATCATTCTTTGTCACTTTCTTTGGTAATGCTAATATAAATTTAACATTCTATTTAATTAAAAGGTTTTAAAAAATGAAACACTAAATGTTTAACAGATTAAAGTTATGAAATTAATCATAACATTATCAGAGAGACTACTGGTGGTAGTAGGTAGAGTATAATGTTCAGGAATGCAATTTTTTACCCAAAGAGCCCCAGAAATTGTGTTAACTATGTCCGTACTCCAGGAGAACTACAAAGTATTGCAGGAATTTGGAGCAGGGAGTCATCATTTATGGCTGGGTGATCCAGAAAGTACTCATGTACTTGAAGGTACATGAGTTTGGCCTTGAATTATGGATAGATTTGCAATAGGCAGAAACTCAAGGAAAAAGATTCCAAATAATAAACTGCAGAAAGCTACACTGCTCCATGGCTCCTGCATCTCAGCACTAGAATACTGATTATGCTGTAAGCCTACAACTATTAAGAAATACGTATCCCAGAAGTTAACCCAGAAACACATAAATAGAAAAGCTCCCAGTTACACAGCTGCAAAAATTTAGTTAGATGTCACAGAGTAGTAAGTATGTATAATAAAATTCAGGTTTGTTACAATTTATACCATGTTAGAAGAAAGCAATTCCTTTGGAAGGAACCTTATTTCACCATTGACTTATAATTATAGATGTACTTAATTCCATCATTGATTTATTTTTATTGGTAATGAGGATTAGTACTTTAGCTTAAAGTATCTCTCTTCCATGTATGTCAAGTAGTTAATGACCTGTAAATGAACTTAAATATGCTAAAGAAGCTCATTATTTAAGGTAATTATTTAGCAAAGCGATGATCCTTTGATTATGCAAATTACTGACATTAAATTATAAATCTGTGAGTATCCAGTTTTATGTTTCATTCCGGGCCCTCAACATGACCTTCCAAACCAGGTATTTATTGCTTGATCCAAAGTTAAGATGACTAAGAGGACGATGAAAATATATACTTTAAGGGTGACAAGAGAGAGTAGCTGTTAGCAACATCCAGGGATTTCTGTATTTCCTTCAGCTGATGGAGTTGGAGCTGGAGCCGATGATGATGATGATGATGGTGATGATGATGATGATGGTGATGGTGGTGATGGTGATGATGATGGTGATGATGGTGATGGTGATGATGATGGTGATCATGGTGATGATGGTGATGATGAAGCTGTGGTTTGCTATATTCCTCCTGCTGAGTTGTTATTTAGGTTTGTGAATATATTATGTGCCAATCAGAAGCATATTCTAAAGATTTGGGGCTTTAATGTTTCTTTATTCGAAGACAATCTTCATCAGACAGACATTTATAAGTTACTTTTTATGTATGTACTAAGTGCCAAAACATTTACTAGGGACTGAAAGTAATCTGTGCCTGGTAGCAAGGAAGAGGGGTGACTGGGGGAAAGAAGCAGGCAATCAATAGACCTTTTCATTGTGAGCTAAGTGAGATGGATGAGCTCTGGTCAGATACACGGAGAAGAATTAGAAGACTCACCTTGGTCCAGTCTGGGAGGAAGAGGGAAGGTGGTAGAAGTGAAAACAGATTGAAGGCTAAAGGGAGTAAAACTTGGAGCTGGGAAGTGGGGCTGTCTTAGGCAGAGAGAAAAAGCCTGGGAGAGGTGAATAGCAATGGGCTGTTCTCTGGACTGCGGATAAACTCAGTATGACTCCAGTGCTGACTGAGTATCAGGATCACAGTGGAGGCGGTGAAAAATGAGGCTGGAGAGGGAAAAGAGGGAAGAAGGGGCCAGAAGTTCTATTTTGAGGGATATGTTAGGAGGCATGGAAAGATTTTAAGTAAGGGGCTTATAAAATCAGGTTTGCATTTCAGAAAGATCAGCATTATGAAAGGGGCTCAAGCCACTTGTGATATTATAAATATCCAGTAGCCTATTACCTGGGACCAAAGGGCAGGAGGGTCTTCCGTGTGCTGAGTTCTCTTTAGTTGCTGCCTCCAGGCATGTGCAAGTGGAGGCAGTGTCTATTTACTAACATACAGAGGTATTCAGTATCTTAGCCATCATAAAGCTGTACTCATACATGCTAGCTGAGTATCTGTTCTGGGTAGAAGGCACCAGATTCAGTCAAGGAGAGCTATAGGAGGTTACTGATATAACCCACACAGACGTTAACAGAAGTCACAAGAGAGATCAAGACACTTGAATGAACTCAAGACACCCACAAAGAGAAATTAAATGGCTTGGCTATTAAGTGGTGGGGATTGAGTGAAAGGGAGGGTAATAGGGGATGCCTTGTCTCCTGGCTTGTGTCAACAGGTGGATGGGGTGGCCATTCATTAGTTCATTGAGAGAAGTGTGAAAGGAGAGTAGAATAGCCTGAGGTGGGAACACCAGTGAGTTTATTTGAGGTATCTCTGGAACACTGAGGAAGAGATGTTTGCTTGGCATTTTTGATCCTTTAAATTGGAAACTCAGGAGAGAGAGAAACAAGAGCTGCAGGTTTAGGAATCATCATTACGGGTGGGAGTTGGAGCCATTCATGGTGGATGATGTCTTCCAAGCAGAGCATATAGAGTGAGGTGCCACCATCTTGGGCGTTGAGTCTTAAGTGTTCCCTAGGTGATAGCCCTTTGTATACACACACACACACACACACACAGTTCAGTGGATTTAGGAATTGGTACATCATATCAAAACACATATGAGATTTACTAACCTACTGCAACCACTCTCTTACACATCTCAGTATTTACAAGTTTCATAGGTGGCGGGGGGTGAAGTGCATTCACAAACATGTCCCTTTGTGGATCAGGATATCCCTCCCCTACTCTTATTCACAAGGAAGAATACGTGCTTTTATAGACTTGGTGCAGAGACATTGTTTTCGGTTTGTTCTTCTCTCTTTCCCAAATACTAAGAGGAATACGAGAATCTTAATTGATCTCCAATAAAAAATTCAGAGGAAAATTATTTTTTTTAAATACTTTTTTTTTTTTTAAGATTTTATTTATTTGCGAGAGAGAGAATGAGAGACAGAGAGCATGAGAGGGAGGAGGGTCAGAGGGAGAAGCAGACTCCCTGCTGAGCAGGGAGCCTGATGTGGGACTCGATCCCGGGACTCCAGGATCATGACCTGAGCCGAAGGCAGTCGCTTAACCAACTGAGCCACCCAGGCGCCCGAGGAAAATTATTCTTAATTTATATTGTCATCCTAACATATAAATTGAGTCTCTTGTTTACTAATTTTCTGCCTTTTCCTAAATTCTATGTCTTGTCTACCTATTCTTTTTCTGTTCTTCTCCAGGCCTTCGTACCCTTGAGAATTATTAAAACTGAGTCGTAGCTTCTTGCTTTCTGCCTCTCTCAGAAATCCTTCTGAATATGGCTGCCAACATACTTCCAAAACTCCGCTTCCATGACATCTCTCACCAAGGGCTGGCAATGACTTTTCCATTGCCAGTTACATCAAGCACAGACTTTTCACTCCAGGCTCTCTAGAATAAAACCACACCTAGCCTATGAATGGTTTTAATGATTCCCTGATAAAGCTCTTCAAGGCAATCAGACCTAAATCTTCATTGACTCACCCCCCCAGTCTGCTGTAATTCTTACACTCGTTTTCTGTTTTGCAGAGCTGGGATCTCAGCAATAATAAACATGGTTTATTAGAAAGACCACAGAGATGAGACTCAGAAGAAACTTTGGCCCTAGGTTTAGAGCCTAGTGACTCTTTTGACAAGCTATTTAATTTCTTATCTATAAGATAAAGAAATCTGCTAGCACCTTACAGAGTTATTCTGAAGGGTAAATGAGACCATCTATGTGAATGTGCTTTCTAAATCATAAAGTGCTAGATAAAGCAATTTCTATGTAATCAAAATTTCTCTTATCTGAAATTCAAGAATACATGATTTTTAAACAATGTATATGTTTGATAGCTTTGAAATTTTCAGTGTTCCTAGATACACATTAGAAGTCACTACTATTTGAAATAATTAAAAAGAAGGACCTGGAGGTAGGGAACAGAAATAGAGGCCAGATAAATACTCAACAAATTCTTGGGGTTTCTCAACATTGGTTTTCCAAAAAGGCAGGTTTAAAAGGGTTTTAAGTTAGCCTAGGATGTAGGACTACACTCTTGCCAACTATATTCCTATGATGAGGAATGCAGATTAAGTATAAAGGGAATGGTAGTTCCAGGAGTGAGTAAGATTGAGCCATGAAGTCACAAAGATTATCAAAAATTTGGTTGAGGAATCAAAAGCTAAAAATTCAAAAAATTAAGTGTTTTCTAATATATGTGTTATCTATAATAAAGCATAAACAGATATATGAGTAAATCATAACTTTGTTGCAAAAAGATTATAAAAAGTATCTGGTAAATGGAAATCAGTAATACACTACCCATTAACACTAATATGATTCAAAATGTCACTTGGATTGCAGTTTTCAGTTCAATGAATTCAAAAGTATTTATGAGTTTGTGTAGGTTCACTCAAGACCCTTTATCTGTAAGCCTACTTTCCTTCATTTGCCAATTTTCCTTTCCTTTTTATTTTAAAGGCCTTGTCCTCAGGTTGGGGAAGATCTATGTGATATTGAGGGTCTGGCAAATACCATGGATCTTCCATGGTATTTCCCCCATAGCTATAATGCAGATCATCCATTCTTTTCCTAAGCATTGCTTGCATTTTGGGTCTTTTCCATTCAACATTGTTGTTTTTGTGCGATTCATGAATTATTTCCAAACGTGGGTTTGTTTTTCCCAAACAGATTGAAGGTTCCTTAAGGCCAACACAAAATCTAATACTCTCTATTCCTTATAAGAATATTGTGACTGTAAATAAGCACACTAGATGCTGAACAAGTATTCCTAGAGTAACTGAAATCAAGTGTAATAAACAGAAGTTTGCTATCTATGACTTCTCAGCTCTAAAAGTAACATGAGTAAAAAATGTTATTTCTTGTGGGGATATAAACTGAGTTCCTCATATTTACTATTAATGTGTTTGGAAAACCAAATTTGTTTAAGGACTAATGTCTTATTCAGTTAATGAGATGTCTGTTATAAAAAGTAATGGTTTAAAAATCATTTTCCAATTACTAATCAAGTCAGAAATGCTTAGAAAATTTAAGATGGTTCCTCTGGAATGCTCCTTTGGATATTCCTAAGTGTTTATAGAGAATACCTACAAAATGTTTAAGTCTTTTGTTTCAGTCCTGTATTTCTTGACAGGATTTGAGATAAAAATGGTACTCAACATGGCCAGTTAAATCTATCGTAAGTATTTGAGGGGAATACTGGCAAGAAAGGTTTTTTTTTTTTTTCTCTTATTCCCTCTTATTTTAAAAGTATTTTATAAGTGAAAAGGGCAACATCGTTTTTAGAGTTTGTTGAGAATTTCAAATATCTAGTCCCCAGAAGCAAGATTCATCATCAGGAATATCTAAGGCCTAACCGGTTTTCAAAATAGTGCCCACATATACCGTACTTGTTGAACAAATTCAGATTTATTGAAAGTAAACATTTACATTGGCTACAATGTTAGAACTATTACAAAGCTTGATAAAAGAGGCTTAAGTAGCAATAGAAAGCAAGTGCAATAAAAAGTGAATAGAGAAAATATTTGGCCTTAGTGATCTCTTGGCAGTATTTACATTATGTACATATTGTTAAATATTTATAATAACTCTAAGGCACCAAAGGCTAAATAGCAGGTTGCAATACTATTTTGTGCACAAAAGTCAAGAAATTTATTGTAAAGAAGGCTGGATAGTTAAAGAAACATAGGCATCTTTTAATGTTTACATAAAGGAGTGGCTGTATTTTTTTAAATTTCAAATGATACATTAAATATTGGGCAGATTGAAGAAAATATTTTTAGAACATTAAATTATGTTGACTATGTAAATAAGCACTATTTTTTTTTACTGACTTGCTGGTAAATGTGTAATGTAATCTACTCTTCAACACAGCTTTTTCACACTCATGGATATGTTTTGTCTAAAAACTACTTGAAATTCTTTTAACCTACAAAAACTTATCCTAATATATCATAGTGTATACAAAATCTCCAGGAAAAATTGACTGGACAATAATATACATCAAATTTATATATAATCTGACAAAAATTTAGCAGGCATTCAATGCCAAAAGAATTGAATATTCAGTCTGCCATTCTGGCAAAGCAGTTGAGTATTTTAATCCTTTAACTGTAAGTGGGCGACTGTTTGTGGCTTAGGTGAGTGGACATAAAATTGGCCCATGGAGAAAACCAATCTTAAAGGGAACTAACTATATTTAAACTTTGCCTTGAAACCCCTTGAAACACCCACTCACTGGGTCTTAGCTATGTCACTCAGCACCAGTGACTGAAATATCCATATTTCTGCATGTCAGGAGGTAACTGACAATATCTATGTCCAGCAACATGGTCTTGACTGAATTATCTGATAATTTCCATTTGCAAAATTTTATTGTTCCTTCGACTGGAAACCAAGTTACCTTAACAAACAGTATATCATTTGTCTTGAGGTAGTGTTATAATGAAGAATTCAGCAGAACAATCGAATACCATCCTAATATTTTTACAATGTGCTTCAAGTGCTACTATGAAATCCACATACTTCAGTGGTAGACAGTCCAAGGTTGAGTGGCCCTTCGTGACATATTAAATTACTATCTGATGAAGGCATCCAGACATTAACAAGGAGGATGAGTTTTTCCTTAGAATTTTCTCAAACACCATGGCCTCTGGCAAGTTACGGTATTATGGTATGAAGTACTGCTAAAATTCTTTCAATGATATTAAAAATTCATAGACTTGCATATTAAAAGTTTCCTTTCTTTTAGCAAAGCGGAGAATAATTGAGAGATGTCTTTTCTAAACTCTTAAATTTTTCAATGAGAGATATTCAGAACATTAACAACAGTTTTGGGATTGGTTTTTTACATCACATATTTGATACTAAGTTTAAGGATGTGGCACTCATTTAAATTTTAAATTGAAAACCACCTTCACACCCAACATTTGACTGAGATTTGTTGAGCAAAAAAAATAAAAATCATTTCAACATAATGCAATGTAAGGCACCAAAAGTGCCTTCCCATAATGGATTCTATAGCACTAGGTTATAAGTATATTATTACTCTTTTCTCTTCTTGAATGTTCAATCATTTTCTTCTCTTTTTTAATCCAGTGGACAGTGAAAGAGGACAAATTACTCATTGTGAAATGTTTACAAAATCAGTAACGCAGGAAAAAGTAGAAATAAATTAAGGTTCTTCTTCCCCTACTTCAAGAATGAAAATAAATGATTACCTTTGCTCAGTGGGTTAATACTATGTAGTAATGGCTACACAATTAATGTAACTATAACAAAGCATCAGTGAACAGACTTCAAATATTATATAAATACAATACAATATCCATGTTTGGAATCATCAAATATCTCAATAGGTAATCTTAATGGGGTGACTGAATCAAGGCATGATAATGTTCAAACTTCTACATTTTAAAGACCTACTTGGATCTTGGAAGTATGATATTCATTTACTAATGATAGATACTGAAATTAGATTCTTTAAAAATAAAGGTAAGTATCAGGATGCTGTAGTTACCACAATATCAAAAGTTCAATTAAAGGACTGGCTCTAATACTTAGAATATTTGCTTACAAGGTTCTGAACTTAATTTTTCAAAACAAATTTACAATCTGTCATTCTACATTGCAGTAACATTCAATGAATTACCATTAGGAGACATCTGATTTTATTATCATAAAAGATGTCTATTGTCTGTAATATTTAGTAGGCATTAAAACTATCAACCACTTCCCTTGCTCTAAGAGTTTAATCTACTTTTATTCTTGAACTGGCAGTAGAAGTTTGCATTATGCCAGCTTTTCCTCCCTGAAATCTCTCCCCTGAGTCCTCCAAGTTACCCTTCCAGTTCAGATTCTCATACTACACTCCTTACAGATCACTCAACTGTGAAGTCAGACCTTAATGGATTAGGTCCATGGTTTTAAAACTATGTTTGGAGGCACTGGAGGCCACACAGGTCGGGCTCCAAGACCTCAATTTCTCAATCCTGCTAGTACATCTTCACAATGATGCTATATACCGAACGAGCCACAAAATTAATTTGAAAAATAATTTTGTTGCTTAAAACTGTTTTTAAAACCCAGTCAAAGGTTTTTGGAAGACTTGGGGAATCTTGACAGAAAAAAAGCAAGTCGTCCTCTTGTCCCATGTGAAGTCTTCAAGTATCTGGTCACAGAACACTAAGTAAGATACTATAGCTTGGCCCTACCATGCAACACGATCCCTCAGTCTGGCTTTTGAGTTCAGAGGCACAAATCAGAACAGATCAATGTTTTAAGTGGATCCTATCACAATGATTAATATCCCATCCACTTTAAGACTATTTTTGCAGAAATAAGTGGCATATCAATTATTTACAATACAAGAAAACAAACAATTAGCAAATACTTCTTAGATAGCAACCCTTAACAATGAGTATGACCTTTGTGCTCCCCTTTTATGCCAAAGGAAATAAACACAGAAGTTATAACATTATATTTGCAAATGACTAAACATTTTTATTTATTTTTTCTTTCTAAATAAATTAGAATCAGATAAGAGCCTAATGACTCAGGGTTTGAACAGAGTGGTAGACTTGCTAATTAAACTGCTCTCATGAATGGCCTTATTCCAAAGACATCATGTAGGAAAATAAACACTGTCTAAAACTTATGATGAATAAGAATAACTTTAGGACCCAAAGAAACAGAAATGATTTTGATGAGCACATGACTCTTGAAAGGAAAATGCTAAGAGCTGGTGTTATTATTCTCTATAAACTTATTTGTGTTCTTTTAATATAAAAGAAACTTCAACGTTTGTCTTCTTTCTCAATACGAAAAAAAATAAGCAGAGGTATTAGATGAAAAAATACAAAAAATGCTGGTGTGGTATAAATAAATTTTAAAAATGTTCCATTGTAGGAAATAAAAAATATATACCATTTGTTTAAATTCTGAGGCCCTTCTTTTAAACATATAATCATTTGAATATAGAATTAGTCCACCTGGGGCATCTGTGTTCCCCAAATTATAACTGTTAGATAACATTATAAAAGAGTTGAATTCTGACTGAAGGGGAAATTATTTAAACAAATAGAAAAATTGTTTCTACATATCTTCAGTGAATGAATGGTGGTAAATTTGACTCATGTCTTGGTTTATGTCCAGATTTACTGCTTACTGAATATTATTTTCTTTTCATCAAATGAGCATAGAATCGTGGAGCCGTGCTATCTCTGTTGTCAAAGCACATATATGTGCATATACACACATAATTGCACGATCACACATTTTGATGCATCAATCTATAGATATATACATTACATACTCTTGGGCAAAGCACTGCATCTAAGACCTAATTGTTTTTGTATAAGAAAAAAATAACAGGAGAATAGGAAATATCCCTCCCCAAAACATTTGAATGTTCATACCACTAATTAAGTAGCACACCAGAATGTGCAAACATACTTATTGCAAAGTACTGTATAGATTTAGACATCATTATAAAATGTTCTCAGTTCTATTTTGGTAACCTAAAATGTCGGTATATAATACCAAATTTCCAATTAAAGAGTTTAATATAAAAATATCAGCACAAAACTGTTTTTTCAATCTGTTTATTGTGTGAGCAACCCAAACTTCAGTTTAAGTGCTGTTGTAATTTTATTACTAGATTCCATAACCCTACAATTGATAAATTTTATACCATTTTAGGTA
The DNA here is from genome assembly GCF_002201575.2 of Neomonachus schauinslandi. Lineage (NCBI taxonomy): Eukaryota > Metazoa > Chordata > Mammalia > Carnivora > Phocidae > Neomonachus > Neomonachus schauinslandi. The sequence goes on from NC_058409.1 coordinate 114,614,250, forward strand.
TTTAATAAGATACTTAGAAATACTAAGAAAAAAATCAGTATTCAAAGGGTTACTTTTGTTTATAATAACAATAAATTATTTTATCATCTTCTTCAGTTCAAAATCCAGCTTTGAACCCGAGGAAGGCTTTCAAATCATGTTAATTAAATGATGGTCCTTTAACCAGTAGCAGTTTGATTACCAATTACTCGAAGGATCTCTTTGTGAATGCCTCCTTCTTGTGTGTTAATATTCGCATCTCCAACCTGACCATCTTCATAGCTAAAACACAAAAAAGAAACGTAAGACATTTTTAAAAAGATGAAACACTAAAAAAAAAAAGCACCCCTCAGAAATGCCATTTGATACCTAAAATATAGCCAAAGGGATTCAGTAGTGAAGACGTTATTTCTCAGTTGTATTTAATAATGTGTTCGCAAATGCAGAAAAGCCTGCATGACTAAACACATGATTATCCTACATCATGCCCTGATTTGCCCCTCCCTCCCTCCCTCTTTCCTTCCTTCCCTCCTTCTTTCCCTTTTAATCTTTTTTTTTTTTTAAAGATTTTATTTATTTATTTGACAGAGAGAGACAGAGTGAGAGAGGGAACATAAGCAGGGGGAGTGGGAGAGGGAGAAGCAGGCTTCCCGCGGAGCAGGGAGCCCGATGCGGGGCTTGAACCCAGGACCCTGGGATCATGACCTGAGCCGAAGGCAGCCGCTTAACGACTGAGCCACCCAGGCGCCCCGTTTCCCTTTTAATCTTAACTTTTTCATCCCCACATAAAGCATTGTCCTTGTCTGCCTGGCGGGCATTTCCCACGGCAGCTGTTCTACGAAGCCCACCGTGAAAGAACATACCAGCTTCAGCTTTCGGTTCCTTAGGTTCGAATCTTGTGAACCCCACTCCCACTTCACTCATTTGTTTATTTTCTGATCTGCGACACCCTGAGAAATGACTTCACTTTCTGCCACTGCTCCCTCACCGTGCCTGCCCTCTCATTATTATTCCGTTGTGATCAGTGCCGCCTTTTTTTCCTTATCACTGGCGGCTCTGTGTAGTCTGACTCTAGAAGATATTCTTACTTGTGCTGATACTTCACACAAGAATGCAAGTGTGCTAAGTTTCGCTAAGCTATAGAAGTGGAAATATAACATTAAAGGACAGTGATTACTAAGTCCTTTAGAAAGAAAGAATTGCATATTAGATGATTATTCATTTCCTCAAATAAACTTACTTGGGCAAAAAGAATTTTCCAAGAATGAATTTTTAAACTTCCGTGATAAGATTCAGAAGTAGAATAGGTGATGAATTAATTTTACTTCGTAAAAATGACTTCAAGACAGAAGCTTTCGAGAAGTGGTAATTACTTCAAAATAGATAACCATGGGTGTAAGCAGTCTCAAAGATTTACGCGCCCCACTGCCTTTTCCTCACCACATTAAAATTCTCCTGAAATAGCACAATACAGGAAAATGGAATAGATGACATACAGCAATGAGAACTCAGGTCCTTACATAATCCACTGCTCAAACACCTAGTGTTAACTCCATTTGTAGCAAGTTTAAACTCTTTAAGAACTGACCCACGGTTGCCAATCAACTAGGTTAATTCTATCCGTATAAGTACATACACATGCACGCATGCACGTGTTTACCTATGACACTCAATGGTGAAGCACTACTGTGAAGAAAAGAAAGGGATGTGTGGTACACGGCCTACTTATAATGATTTTCCCAGGAGACCAAACTGTAAGTGCTCTGTTAATTAAATGGAGAATGTTAAAGTGAAATGCTTTAAGCAATGTCCAACGCTAGTTTGGAGCTTTGTGGCAAACCGTATAAAAGATACATTTTATGGGGCAAGTAAAATATGTTATATGGTTTCTGTGTACATCCTGGCTACCCCCGGGGCCAAAGGGTAAACTAAGGCATCCATAACGCTGAGCCAAGGCTGGGGAGGCACCCTGGCTTGCAGGCTCATCCCGAGGGAGATGATGGTATTCACCAAGCCAATCCAGCTAGTTCCTCAAGGATCTGGATTTCGGAAAGCAAAAAGACACTGCCAAAAAGAGGATGGAGAGACAAAGAAAACCAGAGTGCCAGTTACGCATACCAGTCCACGCGGATCTCTCCTCACTTTCCGAATACGCATTTGTGTTTGCTCTGGCCCTGTGGCATCTGTGTCCTCTGCACACTGGACGCAAAGCTGAGTAAGACAGTCTTGGCGTAACTGGTACCTGCGTACTACCAGCTCTATTCCTTTCAATTTAAAGCTGACCTTTGAGATTTGTCTACAATACATTCTAACCGCTCATGCTTTCCTCAACCCACTGCAATCATTCTTCCGACCCTACCACTCTACTGAAAGTCTGGACAACGGTTACCCATGGCCTCTTATGTGAAGAATTCAGATTCTACCTGCTACGTCTGCAGTATGTGATACAGTTGACTGCTCTTTTCCCTGAAGCGATATTATCTCTTCACTCCCTAGTTGGTCCTTTGATTATTAATTCTGTTTCCTTCATTGCGTCCTCTTCCCTGGCCTCCCATTTCAATGCTGGCTTTATCCACAATTCACTCTCAGTGTTTTCGCTTTTCATGATATGCAAACTCGCAATTATTTCAGTCTCTCCCGCTGCTTTAATCATCACCCACATGCTGATTCCTAAACTATATCTCTAATCCTTACATCCTTCCCTAACTATAATTTCCCCACAGAAATCACAAATCTAGTGTATTCAAAATTGCTTAATTTTTCAATCCCAAGCCTCCTTTTTTACCTCTATCAAAATCTCAGTTTGGAGTACCATCATCTACCCAGTCTCTCAACAAGAGAACTTCGGTCATTCTTGGCTCTTCCATGTGCCTAAATCCAATAAATCACCAAGTTATCTTGCTTCTGTTTTCCTAATTATTGCCAGGTGCATCTTCTCTCCATTTGATGCCATTACCTCCGTTTATGGCTTCATTATCATTCGTCTAAATAAGTGATTTTCAAGTTGCAGGTTACGTACAATTAGCGGGTTCTGAAATTAACTTAGATTGTCTGGGCTAGCATTTTTCAGTGAAACTAGAATAGGGTAGGACACAGAATACTGAATGCACCACACAAAGCAAGCACTGTTTTTTCCCAAGTCACAATGTCAAATACGTTTTCTTTTGGAGTGAGAAACACTGACCTAGACGACTGTAAGAACATTGTAACTGATCTCTCGGTCTCCATACTTAGCCCCACCGTCCCTCTGAGAAGGCTGTTTTCTGCTCTCGCTAGAGTGATACAAATGACCTGCACTTCACTTGCAGGACAAAAATCCAATGGCACTGGCATAGTGCACCAGGGTCCTTCGTAACCCAAACCTAAACTTCCCCTCCAGTCATGTCCCACTACCCCAACACTCTATTTCCATCAAATGGAAGGGTTTGCTATCCCCAAATACTACGTGCTCATTGACACCTGAAAAGCATTAGTAGTTAATGGAGAGAAGATGAGACTCACATCCTTTAAACAAACAATAATAATTTAGGATAGAAAGAGCCCAGGGCAAAAGCAAACGGAGAGTAGAGAGCAAGAGTGAGAGACTGAGATGGAGATTGAAAGTATTGGGACGCCTGGGTGGCTCAGTCGGTTACTCGGCTGCCTTCAGCTCAGGTCATGATCCCAGGATCCTGGGATCGAGCCCCATGTCGGGGTCCCTGCTGGGCGGGGAGTCTGTTTCTCCCTCTCCCTCTGCCTGTTGCTCTGCCTACTTGTGCTCTCTCTCTCTCTCTCTCTCTGTCAAATAAATAAATAGAATCATTAAAAAAAAGTATTAAGAAAAATGCATATTCTTCCATTGTCTATGAAGCCCACAAGGAAGCATAACAGTTGTGGGTTGGAAGGATAAAACTGGCCACAGGCATTCAGATGTCTTAAACTATGAAGCATATACAATAATAAAGGAAAGACAAGCTACCATTTGCCTGGGTCAACTGGCAGCGTTTAGATATATGCATTACTCGTGGCATAGGGCATTTACTACAATATGGCATACAGAATACTTTGCAGCTATTTATTAGTATTACAGACAAACAATTGCTAATTTAACAGTGAAGTTCATTTATGTCCAGAAAGCAACAAGATTAAAAAGAAAGAAATGGAGTGAGGCGCCTGGGTGGCTCAGATGGTTAAGCGTCTGCCTTCGGCTCAGGTCATGATCTCAGGGTCCTGGGATCCAGTCCCACATCGGGCTCCTTGCTTACTAGCAAGGAGCCTGCTTCTCCCTTTGCCTGCCGCTCCCCCTGCTTGTGCTCTCTCTCTCTCTGGCAAATAAATAAATAAAATCTTCTAAAAATTAAAAAAAAAAAAGAAGAAATGGAGCAAGAATGGTATCAATAGGGAAAATGATACACTTGACTTGGGTTTTCTGAAGAAGGAAAAATGAAACCATCTAAAAGGAGACAAAAATTACTTAAGTTCCCAGGAGCATTAAAAGATTACTAAAATTTTAATTAAAAAATAAGCCAATTTGCTTAAAAAGCTTTGAGAAGGAAAGAGAACAGAGGGAATTTAGCTGTCCGGAACTCTCTGGATATGTTAGGAAATTTCCTAGATAAAAACTTTTGAATGTATTGACAAGTTCTATTTCCAAACTGATGTAGCAGCTTAAAGAATGGCACATGTCAATTTGTTTTCAGACTCCCTGAATCTGGAACCCAGAAATGATAGCACTGTTTTTCATTAGCAATAGAGAGGAGAAATTCACTGTGAACGAATGATATCCAGGACTTCTCCAAAGTTCCTTAAGGTATCTGATGCTATAAGAGCATTGTCTACATCATCGCCCATGTACAATTTCTTCATCACGTTGGAACGTTCGGCCTTTGTCACTGTTCTCATGCACTATGTGTTAAGCGTTTCTGTGAACAGAATTTGCATTTTACTAGGGAAGATAATAGAGTTATGCAAATAACTGTAAGATGGGCAGCAAGGACAAGCAATTTTAGGACGAGCAAGGACGAGTAAAATTTAGAGTAAAGACAGACATCATGTCTGACTGGGATATAGGAAAGATCCCATGGAAAAAGACTATGTAGTTGAGCCTTAGGAGATCAGCTAAGGCTAGCGGGCAGGAAGGCCCATCATTTGGAATGACTGAGCAAAGGCACAGTAGTGGGAATAATAATTCCAAGTTGTGTTCAAGAAACACCTAGGATAATAATTTTATTTAATCAGTGGTCTGTATGGGTCATTGAAGGAAGATAAAATGGGCTCTGTGTTGCGGAATGTCATGTCTTTATTTGTTAAAAAACTACCAGAGTGGATGAACAAGATATAATCAAGACTCTGCTTTAGGAATATTAGTGTGATATAAGTAGTATGATCTTAAAAAATTTATATGCATAGAAATGTAGGCTATACATCAAAGATTAACTGTAGTTAATTCTAAGTGGGGATATTATGGGTGACGTTCTTCTTTTTTGCTTACCTTTGATTTCAGTTTCTATACAATGAATAGTTATCACTAGTGTAATAATGTTAATGTTTAATAAATTTGGTATTGTACAAGATAGATTAGGAGCAATGATGAAATTAGAAGCCTGGAGAAAAACTAGTGATCTTTTGATGGACTCTGGGGCAGAGAATGAAATATCCATGGAAACAACGGTATTGAAAGGAGAAAACTGTGTAAAGATACACATGGGGGCTGATGACTATAGTGTACAAGGAAAAAGACATTAAAAACTATAGCTCAGGGTTGCAAGTGTCTTTGGGTAAAATTACTGCATAGATTGGAGAAGCCAAGAATTTGACTCGGGAATTTAGCAATAATGGGTTTCACTTTGTACATATTGATTTCAAGGTAGGAGCAGACATTCTGAGAGAAAATACCTAGCAAGCAGTTAAGTGTGGGCATTTCATTCATTCCTACTTCTCTGCCAAGCACTGTGCTAGGCACACAAAGACAAATGAGCCATACAGTCCCCGACCTCAAGAATGTATGCAGAATAATGGAGAAGACCCTATATAAGAAAGAATAACCCAATGATAAAAACAAGCCCATGGCACCACACAATAACACCAAGGATTAGCACAACGGAGTCAAGGAAAGTTTCTGGGAGGAGGGAAGGCATAGCTAAAATTTAAAAGAGGAGTAGGAATCAGATAAATTAGCGTGAGGGAAGAGAGGAAGAAAGAGTCTAGATTTACTGGAGAAAGGAAAGAGGAAAAGCATGGAAGTGTGGGGATCATAGCCTACAGTTGAGGTCATGAAGCGTAATATCTGGAGGTGAGAAATTGTGGGTGATGAAAACTGGGGGTCGTGAGGCTGGGGGCTAGATCTCCTTGACCTTCCAATGCAGTGGTGCTGAAGGAAGAACAAAAGGCTGGGGAGTGAGTTGGCTCCCTTTGTAAAGGAGATTGGACTTTATCTTATAAGAAGCAAGCAGCTCCTAAAGAGTTAAACAGGAGAGTGATGTGGCAGTTTAAATCTTGGAAATGGATCTGGGTTGCAGACAGAGAAACTGGATTTATTATAGGCTAGTGAAAAAGCAAAGTTCCCGATCGTATCAGCTTGATGTCACACAACTTCACTGAGCCATGACTGAATCGCTTGTCTTCCAACTTCAAAAATAACTTGTCTGTCTCCTCACTATGTTCCCATTCAAAGACTGGTTTGTTTTTTGTTTGTTTGTTTTTACAAAATCACGATGAAAGTTATCTTTCTTTTCACTGAATGGCCATTATACAGTTCTTATTTTACACATTTTTCTTGTATCTGTCTCTTTAGATAGATTTCAAACTTTTACCAAAAATAAAAACCATACATAATCCAAAATATCATCCTTTTTAGCTTCATCTTTGTTCATTCATTAAAAATGTACTGATAAGCAGCCATGCATCCGGTACCAGGGAAGGTGCTGCAGAGCATCAGGATAGTAAATGAAAAGCAAAAGTAAGAGTCAGCCCTTTCAGACTGGACAGCCTCATGGAAAAGTCCGATACAAGAAAAAACTAAATTTTAAATCGAAGTTCTGCAGTGTCAGCTGCAGGAACACCAGGAAGAGAGATTACTTTTGATTAGGAGCTTCCTGGATGAAGTGGTATTTGAGCTGAACCTTAAAAGATAGATTTTGGATAAGAATTCCTGAAATTTATTTAGCACTGAGATCTGCCAGACTCAAGAACCTGAAAATATCCCATATCTCTTTTCTGCAGACTTGTCTGATTTGGTCCTTCCTGTTCTTAAGTTTCTGAACTTATTGATCGGTCTTGAAAAATAGGAGGGGCTGTATACCTTAAATTTATCTAATAGACAAAATATGGAAACAATTGATTTTGCAGACCTGCCTGCTCTAAATCAATGAAGCACTGAAGCACTGAACAGGTAGGTTGTAACATCAGATAAGCAAGATACGCAAACCTAGCAGTTCTTAACCTTCCCTTGGTCCCAGAGAGTTGAAGGAGAAGTCATATACTCTTACCTCTAACAGTTTTCACTACAGCGGGGGGTGGGGAGGCTGGGTAGCCTCGGGGGAGACCATGACACAAGACACACCTACTCTGTTAACTTGCCAAATTATCAACTACCTTCTCTTTGATTTTATTATTTAATCCTACTCATGGAAAATAGCCAATAGTAAGTCTTCCTCTCTTGCTCTAAAACTCCCCATTCGCTGTGAAATAAACATTTTTGTTGACTGTGACTAGAGCACGATATGTCCATTTGCTTTTTGCACCTCCTCTTAAGCCCAGCTTCTTGCCCTTTCTAAAAACTGTTGCCTTATTTCTACATGTGTCTCAAGGCGACTAATGAAACCAAATTTTCTCAACAATCCCTAGAACTGGCTAGAATCTGTTTATAACATCTGAATTATTACGTTTTGCCAGAAGCATTAAAATTTAAGTTTATTCATTTTGAAATTATCCAACAAAAGTTTTCAAACTTATTCTTTTTTTTCTAAGTGATATCTTCCTTTAAATTTTACTTTCAAATTTTTTTTTTTGATACAGCAGTCTGTTCCCTAAAATATCCCCCCCAATTCTTCTCTCATTCTGTGTTGTTGTTTACTTGCTGGGAAGAGTACGGTCAGGATATTAAGCACCTGTTTTATTATCACCATTCTAGAAATCAGATTAGCATGGAAATTATTTTGATTTTCCGTAGTTTCACTTAATAATAGATTAAAAAAGGAAGCCACAGTAATTTTTTTTTTAAAGATTTTATTTATTTATTTGAGAGAGAGAATGAGAGAGAGCACATGAGAGGGGGGAGGGGCAGAGGGAGAAGCAGACCCCCCGCCGAGCAGGGAGCCCGATGCGGGACTCGATCCCGGGACTCCAGGATCATGACCTGAGCCGAAGGCAGTCGCTTAACCGACTGAGCCACCCAGGCGCCCCGGAAGCCACAGTAATTTATACCCTAGTCATCAGGCCAAACTTCTAACATAAGCAATTAGATAATGTTAATTTAAAAAATCGGAACAAAATGAGAACAAGAAAATAAGATTTTCTGTCTGGTAACAGTATACTTGTGATAACTCACTTCTTTCTCATCAATTTATCTTTTCCTAGATTTTACCACTCACTGGGGAGGCACATCACTCATAGAACTCTGTGATTATATCTTTTACAAAGAAGCTGATGGTTGTAATTAGAATGTACATTAATTAGTGAATGGATTCTCCTTCTGATGTATTTGAATCTTATCAATTTTCCTTAATTAGTCTCTTCTCTCCTGAGGGTTCAGAGAAAAAGGATGAAATCTCATCTATATTTATAAAGAAATGAAAATCATTATCTTAGTTTTTTTTTCTTTACACTATTTGGAAAGTATCTAAGTATACTGGAAGAATCTTATTCTCTTTTCTTCAGATGGTCTTTCCTCATTTTTTTCTTCTAATAAATACAGAAATCCATCTCTCCAGACACACACACACACACACACAACACATACATCCCTACAGATTTATTTTACATATAATTTACGTAAAATTTCAAAGAAATAACGTTAGAATGCCTACTGCCTAAAGTTGTTTATTTAGCTTAATAAATTTGAACTTTAGCAAGATACTAAGAGGAGTAAATTAACTGATTAACATCAGGCTAAGGAAAGGATTTTGGAGTTCCTTTTCCATCTAAATCATAAGGTCACTCAATCAGATAACTTTGTGATTAGATGTGTCCTTTGGAAGGCCAATCTTCTAACAATGGATAATAGTCATGATGGTCAAGAAAGAGGGGGAAATTTAATGAGTGCCCCCCCCTTTTTAAGATTTTTATTTCTTTATTTGAGAGAGAGCATGAGAGCATGGAGGGAGAGGGAGAAGCAGACTTCCCACTGAGCAGGGAGCCTGATGTGGGGCTCAATCCCAGGACCCTGATATCATGACCTGAGCTAAAGGCAGACACCCAATCAGCTGAGCCACCCAGGCACTCCTAGTGAGTGCCTTTCAATGAAGACCTGCACTGTGCTAACTTTGTCCTCATAAGAATCTTAAAATCGCATGCAGATAGCTTCCCTAGGAACCCTCAGATCCACGTGGCATCCTTCTCTACCTTGCATTCTGACCCAGGAGGCTGACCTGTATGGACTCTATCAATAAGCTCACTTGCCCTCTACTTTCTGGCAGGGTTTGACCGATGGGGAGGCCCAGCAGGACACTGGCAGGGGGGTAAAGTCCAGGTTTCCCTTGGGTCCAGGCCCATTAAGGTCACGTTGGGCTACCTAAGTCCTTCAACTGAAGGCTCCAGCTCCTTTCAAAGCTGCTGAAATAGTGAGGGTTCTCCTACAGGGTTCTGAGAACTTTTTCTTGTCCTTGTCCTTTTGGCCCTGGGGATGTAGAACCCCACTGGTGCTGCTAGATCCGGGTTGCTACAGTAGACTATGGTGCCCCTAGAAACCACACCTTTTTAAGCAATCTACTTGTGGGTGATAGAAATTATGATATTTCTCATGGGCCACAGGTCTCCTGTTGGGATTCTGCCTGGTAAGGTAGACATAGCGTGCTACTGTATCTACCGATGATGCTTTATTGTACCTACTGATAAAGCTCAGAGAGGTCATGCAACGTGGCTAACTGGTGAGCCTGGACACAAAATGTCTAACCAAAGCAGGCTCTGTCTACCATACTCATGGCTGCCTGGCCATGAAGAAAGAAATCTACAGATACATATATGTGTCACAGTATGTATGTATTTATATGTATCAAAAACACAGAAGATACATAAATGCATAATACATAAATCAGTATCATAAGAAAGTCACAGTTTTCATACTATCCCAAAGAAAACCTGACAGTTAGTAAAACTTACGTTGTGAACAGTTTGCCAGTAAGCTAACAGATCAAGTGCTGCAGGCACAGCATGCCGTAGAAAACACTATATACTGAAGCAATCTTGAGGCAGTCATTTTGACATGGCTTATAAAACAAGCCAGTGCTTTTTTCCCATCTTCTCTTTAGAAGACTACGTAAAAGTACAAAACAGCTATACTCCGTTCTTCCCTGAGGTCCTTCCTGGGATAGGACCATGGATGAGGAAGAAATAGGCAGGGAAAGGGTTGGGAGTCAAGTAAGGGTGGGTGAAAATCAGATAGGTCTACTGCACACATTATTTACTTAGATATGAAAAATAATGTGATTATATTTTCTTGCAGCTCTTATGATACAGCTGTGTCAAAAAATCCACATCAATATGTCCTGCACTGCCAGCCTATGTTATATGAAATGCAGATCATCAGCTTTTTTTTTAAATATTTTATTTTATTTGAGAGGGAGAGAGAGCGCATTCAGGGGGGCTGGTTGTGGAGGGCAGAGGGAGAGGGAGAAGCAGACTCCCCACTGAGCAGGGAGCCCAATGCGGGGCTCGATCCCAGGACCCTGAGATCATGACCTGAGCCAAAGGCAGACGCTTAATGACTAAGCCCCCCAGGTGCCCCAGATCATCAACCTCTTATAGGGACAGGACAATCTCATTATTGTCTTCTTTGTTCCTAGTTATAATATTTTTTAAATCCATAAATAACTAAAGATATATGTGTATGTGTACATATGTGTATATATATGTTACATCTATCTGTATGTGTATGTCTATCTACACACATATACATGTGTGTGTATATATGCACACATAGATCGTTAAAGAGACAGATGTTTTTCTTCATTTCTTCTAAGTTAACAGCATTTAAATATCATTCTGTTTTTTACAGCTCATTAAAATAAAACAGAAACATTCAGATGATGAGAAACTACCTGTCTGTTACCTATTGGCAGCTAAAGTGACCAAATAATAATGTAGTCACTACTACCTCATTCATGGAGAAGACAGTAACATACAAATTTGAACCTTCACACTTACACAAAAAAGAATCGTGTGCAGACATGATCAGTATTTGGGACGACCCATATCTCTCCATGTTTGTGCAGGTCAGGTGAGGTGATCACTGTAAGTGGAAGATAAAATTAAAGAACGATTTTATTCTAAGTTACTACATCCCTCCTCTTAGAAATCTAAAAGCAAAAAGTACATGCACAAACTAACACATGAAAAATGTTTAACCTTGTAAGCTATCAAAAGTGTAAGTAAAAACAATAAAATGTCATGTGACAATTTTATGTTTTAAACACCATCAGTGTAACAACAGGAAGGGAATCACTTGTATATTATCAAAAGCAAATAGTCCTGACTTGGAGACTATGTAGACAGAAAGCAACTTCATGTCCTATATTAACTATTAAGGGTTGAAGACTTAAAAGGCAGTTAACGGTGGCTACTGGAACTCCCAGCACCAGCTTTTTTAGTCAGGGTCAGATTTTATATAGAAAGAACAAAGAAAAGCATATGATCTTGCAAATCACCTATCAGTTTGTCTACTTCAAGTTCAGAATAGAGGAATAATTTAGGTGTAGAAGCAGAAAGACCTGTTGGGTTCTCTCCTTAGTGCTTGGTTCATCTTTCACATTTTTCATGGTATTATACATTCAAAAACCAACTTAAAGAGGAAGGCGGCATATTCACAAAAGAGATTTGCAATACTTGATCAGAAAAATATAATTACCATTCTGAGGTATCTGCCAAGAATAAAATACAGCACTGTCTGAATTCTTGCCAATTCTGCTTTGTTTTTCACCTTTACGATCTCTATTGTACCTGTTTTCCATCTGTGCCCTTAGAGAAGGTCACAAGGAATAATGCTTTCACTAACCCATGTTGAGCATTCTGGAAATATAGTAAAATTCTTAAACACAGATAACATAGAGAATTAATGCTATGAGGTTGGTAAAACTTTCAACTTACCTTCACATAAGGCTATGCATTTTAAGTTACGGCTTTGCAGGAATTGGGACTGCTGTCCTTTTTTCTGTGACTAAATTCCAAAAGAATTTAAAAATCAGAGTTGAAAATAGGGCAGTTGCTCAAGTGAGAAAAGAACCCATCATCATTAAAAAATAATAGCCACTAAGATAGCTCCAGATTAGGAAAAAAAAAAAAAAGGCCTATCTAGACTAGCAGTAATATCCTTGAATTCTTTAATGTCAAGCTATATTTGTTGTATCATTTAATTTCTGTACATAACCATTATTAAATCACTCTCAAGATAAGTGAACTAAAAACGCTCAATTAAAGTTTAACAGCCTCACATCATAGAATTAGAACTCAAATTTATTTTTACTGGAAGCCCGGCATCCTCATTTCAAGGGAAACAAAATTAAAATTGCATGATCTTTTCAAACATTACAATCAGTTATTCCAGATCATCTAACTTACCTAAAACCAACCCACTTTTACAGCACCATTAACTAAGCTACAGAGGTTACCAGAAAATCTCATGGAGAAAATCTGTAGTTTTGTTTTTGTTTTTGTTTTTAGATATTAGGTCAGCTATACTTTTTTTCCCCCCTTATTTTAAAAATCACATTACTCATTAAGTAGATTTCTCATTTGTCCAGAATGGTTGTTTCCACTGAAACAAGGGATCTGTGCTTGGTCTTTTCTCTGCCTGGAATGTTCTTTCTCCCATATGGCTCATGCATTCACTGCCTATAGGTCTCCGCAAAATAACCTCAGACGGAGTGTTCTTTCCCGGCCACCCCAGGCTACACTCATTCTGGTCCCACTTTCCATCCCACAGTACTCAACAGCCCTTTCCCTTGACTTTTCTCCATTTTTCTCTACCATCTAGCATTCTTTCTCTCTAAACATACATTTCATTTATCCATAGCCACTCAATAGAATGGAGGCTCCCTAAGGAATTCTCTATTGTGTTTGGTTCTATTTTTGATTTGTCACTAGAACCCACTGCCCAGGAATCTCTAACATTACAGTAGGAGCTTAATAAAGACTTGCTGAATATTGACTGAATAAAGGCGTTTCGATTATTACATTTTAGGGTCGGTTTTACACCTTTGTGAGTAATGGCCGCTTAAAATAATTCTGCAGACTTAAAACGCCTGAGTGCTTATTGAAGCCCTGCTGGCTAAGGAAGCCCAAGCTCCCTCATCCCATCAGCCACTCGAGTCACTACGACACCTGTGATGCACTGTTGCTTTTACTGCTGGACGCCGGCTCATCTTTGGCTGTCACCTTCTGCTTCTTGTTCATCCCTGAAAAACACCAGCAAAATCATAATTGAGGGACAAAGCCGGGTGGTACCCCTCAAATACGATCCAGGGGCACTGCAAAGTTCCACTGGAGGTGAAGACCTCACTGCCTCGGGCCACGGATGGCAACAGTGGGCTCCGGGAGGAGCAGCTGCTGTGCCCTGGGAAGTCAGTCGGTGGGTTTGGGGAAGTCCCGAGGGTGTTAAGAGTGTAGACAAGCCAGCTTGGTTTTCTCTGTACTGAAGACAGGGATAGGAAGTTCTCTTGCGGGACACCTGGATGGCTCAGTCAGTTAAGCGTCTGCCTTCGGCTCGGGTCATGATCCCAGAGTCCTGGGATCGAGTCCCGCGTTGGGCTCCCTGCTCGGCAGGGGGCCTGCTTCTCCCTCTGCCTGGAGCTCCCCCTGCTTGTGCTCTCTTTCAGTCTCTCTCTCTCTCTCCCTGACAAATAAATAAATAAATAAAATCTTTAAAAAAAAAAAAAAAGGAAATTCTCTTGCATAAAACTGATTGATAGATTTAGAAAATTCTTAAAACTTGGTTTTAAAAGGCTGGTAGAGCTTAAACTTTCATCCTTACCACCTGGTTAGTAGAAGGAGAAGGTAAGGAGCGGGAAACATGAACAAGGTCAGAAAAATACATTTATACTGAAACTTAACTTCATGAGTTGTTGATCTATATTTAATTCTGTGTAGAATTTACTGTACCGTCTAATAAAGAACATTTATGCAAGTTCTTTTGTCTGTGATCCTCACAAGTTTGAGCTTACTCTGTTAATGCCATGACTTTTTACTGTGACAGATTTTAGACAAAACAGAACTAAGATTCATGTCTGTTTTAGAATAGATAGATATTTTTCTATACTTCATTTGGAAATGCCCATCTACTGTCCAGAAATGGAGAAGTATGTTGATCTTTTTGTTGTTGTTGTTGCTGTTTCAATAAAGGCTTGATGAGAATGAATGAATTGCAAATGGTGTGGATGTAACTCTTTCAAAGTCAGAAATATATCCCCCAAAGGGGCAGAGGTGGAGAAGGTCAGGCTGAGGTACAAGGCCAAGGGTTTCAGATGTGCACTTCTGGGAGAAGGCAAAGGCTGTTATCCTCAGAGAGGCTGTGCCGCTCTCCACCCCCTTCACTTGCAGCCTGAAAGCCAACTACGAAGCTACTTTCACAGTACTTGATGACTTGGTATGTTTTTCCTTATCAGTGCTGAGGATGTATTTTCTTAAACTGGTTTTATTTTAGTTTTTTATTGTGTTACGTTTTAATGAGATTTAGAATCTGATTTATGCTGGTTTTAATTTGTTTTCTCCTTTGAATTATATTATTCTATTTCCTATATTATCTTATTCTTCCTGGTGTTTCTTTTCTTTTCTTTTTTTTTTTTTAAGATTTTATATATTTATTTGTCAGAGAGAGAGAGAGAGAGAGCACAGCAGGGGGAAGAGGCAGAGGGAGAAGCAGGCTCCCCCCACTGAGCAGGGAGCCCGATGCGGGGCTCAATCCCAGGACCCTGGGATCATGATCCGAGCCGAAGGCAGACACTTAACCGACTCAGCCACCCAGGCATCCCTGGTGTTTATTTTCTTAGTGTTGTTTTGGCATATTGTATTTCAAAGATCGTTGCAACAATATTTCTCAAGCCATAGGCTTTTCTACAATGTGACTTTGCCACATTTTCCTTTGGGGACTAATTCCCCACCCCGCAAAAACGCAGGGGCTTGTGACTGCTCTGACCCATAGCATATGTGGGAAGTGCCACCATGTGACTTCTGAGACTAGGTCAAAAAAGGCCTACAAAGTCCACCTGGTTCTCTTAGGGCATGTGTTCTGGAAAAGGTTGGGGTGTTTCCTGAGAAACAACTTGCTGTGGTTGAAAGAGCATGAACGCAGGCAAAGCGATTAGATGGGCCTGGTTAACATTTACCTGGTGATTAGACCTCTCAAGATATCCTTTTCTATAATAGAGCATCTTAAGACTTACTAACCAGGTACCACCAGAATGACATCTCCTGAAGCTGTGTAATATAATTATATAATTGCCCATACACACGAGCATGCAAGCAAAACCAACTATATATGCAGGTATACGAATATAAAAACTTTACAAGTCTGAAGGGAAATACAGAGAACACCGAGGTTGGGAGAAAGGAGAAAAAATTTCACTTGTTACTTTACACAGTTCTATGTAGTTTCAATTTCCTTCTTTTTTTCAATTTCTTTATAAAAATGAACATAATTACTTTATGTTTAAATACATTAAGATATTGCTCTAAAAAAAAAAAAAAAAAACCACACCAATCATTGCAACATATTCCCCCAAATTTAAAAGTGCAAAGAAATCACCCCATATTCCACCACCTGAGGATAAGGAATGCTAATAATTTCATGATCTTTCTTTCCATATTTTGAATTTACCAGGCTCCTCTCCAGCACAGGCTTTCAATTTTTTCCAAAATAATTTTTTCATACAATTTCACCAAACAAGATGTCAATAAGTAGGTTGATTTTGAGGGTGTTTTTCTAATCCTAAATTCTCCATACTGTTCAAAATGTCTTTATACGATATATAATAATCCAAAGAAAGAAGTTGGCATGATACAGAGTTACATCCCAGGATAGTGAATTACTACAGATGAATAATCAGTGTTCTACAGAATGCTTTGCAAATACTACATTCTCAATAGTTACTTGTGGAGGGGATAAATGTAGAAACTACTGAACAAAATGGAAATTAATTTTGAAATTGAAAAAAACCACATATTCCACTTTATATACTAGGGTAAGTATTATAAATTCATCTTGACATGTGAGCTTTGTTTTCGCTTCTGACATGAATCAAATGAATTAAATGCAAATATATCAAATAAGCTTCAGTCACCTGATATACAATAAAAAAATCAAAACCTCACACACTTGAGGTTAGAAATGAAACACAAGCTTACCTGAGTAACCAAAAGATATGCTTGACATTGGACTAAGATAGATTCCACTCCCATACATTGCACCGTGGAGCTAAAAGGGGAACAGGTGGGAGAGAAAGTAGACAGTCAATGGTTTCAAAGGTTAATATTTTACAAAAGAAAGGAATCAGTCTCATGTTGGGAGGATTAACTCTTAGAAAACGGTAAGGCTCTTTCCTAAAGTCTAATGTGAAAATAGTAGTATTATCATCCTTGTCTTCAACATTCAGTGAGTTGATACGTGAAAAGTGATAGCCAGAGAAAAAATCCCTGATAAAGGTTTTCCACCCGACCTATGAAAAAGACAGTCACTTATTATCACGTACTATAATAGGTTTTTATGTTAATGACTCCAAAATATTGAAAACCGAACAGGCTGAATTATACACGACAGAGTTTTGATGAGGACGCACATGCTAGTATATTAACAAAGTAGCCTATTTAGATTTTCATTATGCAACACTGTCATCCCATTCCTATCTCCTTTTAGGTTAACAGTTTCATTAGCAGAAACTCTTCAACTGGTCTAAGAAACTACTCAGAACAATTAAAATTCTCTCTCATTATTTCCATGTTCTAGGGCCCCTGTACCTTATTTAGTATGAACTGAATACTAATTCAGTAAGTGTGTGTTTATGGACATTTACATTTAACTGTATCAACTCAACTGTCATCGGGAGTGTGAGATCCAGCACACGCGACAGGATTGAGCATCTCATTTTCTGACCTCTTTCCATCGTCAGATGAAAATTAGCTGAATGAGAGTGAAGTGGGGTGTTGGAGGCAACGGGCATAAATAAAGATGAGCCCTATATCCATGATACCCCGCTAACTCCCAGCGCTGCCACGGAGACCGTGAAACAGGCAGCAGATGGCTCTTTGGTGTCCAATCTCCCTCTTGCTGATTCTTGGCCTTACCTTTCCTTATCCTAAAGTATCCACACTGGGGCAGTGCTCAAGAAATCTGTGTTGAATTATCAGACAGAATGCTTGTACGGTTTTACTTTCTGCATGATAATTTTCTTCTACTGAAGTTCAAAGTGATTTTACTGTTTTCTCATAGGGAATTCAGTTTCTTTTTCTTTTCATCCCTATATGGTGTACTGGTCAATTCTGCTTCAGTTATTTTATGAACATTACTTACGCCTTTTAGAAATTCTATGTAATTTTTAAAGCCCACTTGCTTCCCCTTTTTCACGTAATAAAAAAGCACCAGGATTGCTTACTGAACTCTAACACTAAAGAATATATGGTCTTGTTAAAGCATTCAGAAAACTTACCTGCAGTCTAGTATTAGAAGCAACAACCAGACCATTCCTCAGGATAGAGTGCCAGTTTTCAATGTGTGAGCCACTAAAGCACAGAGGAGGGGAAGGACAAAGCAAAACCAAACATTAATAATCTAGATTCTAAAGTGGCCACAGTATAATCAGTCATGTACCCTCTGAAAGTCTTGAATTTCCAAATCAAGTATCAGGCAGTGGACTGTTCAGGACTAATAGCCAACTATTAAAAGAATGTTTTCCTCCCCACACACTTCTGGAAGATCGAGGGGAAGACATACCCCCATCAACAGGAAGCCATACTCACTGAAATGCAAAGGTGCTTCCAAAGAGTTTTTTAGCAGCTCTAAAATTAGATTCTTTGGCTGGTGGACTGCTGAGAAGAAGGAATTGATGTGGAGTGTGCATAAACTTCAGTTGCTGCCATTTAAAATAATGACAAATGAAAACATGTCAAAATTAACATATAATCAGACTGATGACAATTTCAAATTTTACTCGTTTAAGAATTAATCGAGGGTGCCTGGGTGGCTCAGTTGGTTGAGCGACTGCCTTCGGCTCAGGTCATGATCTTGGAGTCCCGGGATCGAGTCCCATATCGGGCTCCTTGCTCAGCGGGGGGTCTGCTTCTCCCTCTGACCCTCCCCCCTCTCATGTGCTCTCTCTCTCATTCTCTCTCTCAAATAAATAAATAAAATCTTTAAAAAAAAAAAAAAATTAATCGAGATTCAAGCCATACTAACTTACATTAACAGGACCATTCATTTAAAAAAAAACAAAAAAACCTGCATAAATGATAAATCATATGGAGTTGCTGATATGATGGGTAATTTTTTAGGCTAATGGAAAAGGAATAGGAGACAGACAATCCAAAGTCATTTATATTTAGCTTTGGAATACATTCTGTAATCACGTCCAAGCAGATCTGCCTTCTTAATTATGTTTCTTTTTAAGGCTTTTATTATTGAATTCCCTAAGTATACACTCGTTATTCAACTGGGGAAATATCTGAGTTGGCTAAGGAGAAAAGAAAAGTTAGTTCAAGATTTTAAAATTGCAAAAATTATCATCATCACGCTTTATTTGCATACATTTATAAAACTGTAAATTGCCTACATTCAAATACAGTTCCCCCCCTTTGTTCATGGAAAGAAATTAAAACAATCTTTTGAATTAGTTGCTTGACAAAATTTTCTAATTGCTGCCCTTTCACTTAGGAATATACTTATATAGGAGTACAAAATAAAGGAAATCTCGCAGTTTAGAGATTCACAGACAGGAGAGCTGAGAGTTCGGATACTGCTTCTTTGTTTTCGATCAGAACTGAAATCAGAGTCCATCAGCTTCTTCCTTTATTCTGTAAGCGTATTAAGCCGAGAAGGCAGTATCTTCTCCACTTTGGGAAAGTGGGGCTGTGCCGACAAGAAACTGACAATGCTAAAAAAGCACATTACCTTCTTCTGGTCAATATCCAGATTCTTGCTATCACTTGTGGAATAACTAAATGACTTCATACTGACCCTTCTACTTACTTAAAAGGTCAGGGCAGCAGCCTGAATTTGAATTTGCTTTCTTGGGAAAACTCGGAGTTGGTGTACATACGGTAATTTCAAACTGAAGAGTTAGGCCTAACCTGAGATTACTTCAATTTCGTGGAGAAGATGCCTAAAAATCACAGGGGTCACTTCTCCCAACCAGTCAGGACGCTTCCCATTTCTGTATGTATATGTGAAAAAACAACTTACCCTGTTAACTGGCAGTTTCACAATATGTGACCTATTACTTGAAATAACCCTGAAATTAATCAAAATAGTCCATCAGTCACAAATATATGCCAAATATATTTTACGTTTTTTTTTTTTCCCTTAGTTGGTAAGTGATCCGAACTTACGTTTGCTGTGACATTAACTAAATTGAGTAAGCATTTTACTTAATTACATCACTTTGCTTTGGTTCCTGAAATAATTTAAAGAGCTTATGGAAAGAAAAGGATAATATTTTAATCTGAGAACGAAGTAGTTCCTTAAAACCTGAGAGATAATGATTTTTAATAATTACAACCTCAGATACCGGCAAAATGAACATTTCTAAGCATACTTTCAAAAGATGATCCCCTAGATGCAAAGCTGATCCATACATCTGCTTCCCTGGTTCTTCCCTACACTGTCTAATTAAGAATGAGTTTCTGTGAAGATCTTTTTCTTTCTTAAAATATTTGAGGACGTTTGTGCTGATATATATACAGTGGTATATACACAAACTGTTATTCACCATATTTAGACACTGAGGTTGAAAAAAATTACATTCAGGTATCTGAAAGAACTAATTATTTTTATGTTTTTCAGAACAGAAAATAATAACTAGGGAAAACTCTAAAAAAACATTTTGGGAAATTTTCTTCTCCTTGAAAGAAGAGTGACTAACAAACTGAAGGAAATGATCACAAATAATTAAAAGTTAACAATCAGGTTGACTACTGGGGGTGGGGTGGGGCGGGGGGGAAGAGACTAGATATTTGAGATTTTTACCTTCATTGTGAATATGATTTCATGTGAGAATGTAAAAAATTACAATGAAAACCTTGTGTTATTCTACTCAAACAGAATTTTAATAATAGAGCATTACAGATACAAAGAAGGAAGCCTTCCAAATCTAATTTTTAAAGTTTTATTAGAGTGAATGTTTATTGTAAAATCCTAAGTGAGAGTTAGGTAACCAGAATCATTCTTTCTCCTTTGCCCATCTTTCCATAATTTTTTAAAAACTTCCTGGTTGTAGCTAGATTAAATCTCATTCAGACCAATCTCTTATCACCTTTACATTTGTATTACTGCATTTATAATCTTGGTGAATTCCATAGTCTTTTAAGTTTTCAGTGATTTCAAAGAGACATGTGCATAAAACCCTTAGAGGTATGGGGGGTAGGGATACTATTGTTTTCATTTTGCAAGTTAGAAACCAGAGGGCAAAGGCTTTGAAGCAGGTGTGGTAGGAACGGGGTCCTCAACCTGCTCTTCTATTCTCAGTCAGCCTTCCTAGGATCTATGCCGGACTCAAGCTATACCCCTCACCAGGCTCACTCTGAACAGAGCATCATCTGCAGCCGTCAAACAAAGAGTTCATCAAATTTATACTGTTCTTGTTAAGGAAGTGAACCATACACTATGACATTTTAGAAAGATTTTCAATAAACATTTGCAACTGAGTTTTGTCACTGAGTCCTCAGTTAACTAGAAAATTAAATGAACACAAACGGCTTCACCATATAATTCAGCTAATCACATTTTTTTTTTAAACTATAGACAAACTGCTGTCAAATACATCATCTATCTGTGTAGTGCATAGGACAGCATTTTCTTCCCCTTGTGATACACAAGTTTTAATTAAAATGAGAGTCATTAAGGACTCTGTAAAATCACCGGGCCTCATAGGCTTGCGGAACTGTAGCACTGCAGGTCTTGTAAAATAGGCCCTTTTTCCCCCCCTTAAAGCAGGCAGTAGAAAATGATGCTGTTTTCATTAAGAGGAAAACTAAAATTTTATACCATTGCAGTAGGGGATGAGCAAGGGGGTCTTGTTTATCCATCTGCTTCTTGATTTCCAGATATGGTGCCTGAAAAAAAAAAGTCATTATACTTCTTGATTTTTCTTAAAAATTCCTTTTTCCCTTATGCAAAAGGAAAATCAGGTTGAACAGGTATGTCTAATCTAGTTAAACCCGAAGCTCTGTGGCCGTGACATGGTCGCAGCAACAATTACCCTCATTGTCCCCCCCCCCCCCGCCCCCCTACAAGGTGCTGCGAACTCTGAACTTCCATGTGGCCCAATGGGCTTGCCCAAACATTTTGCTCCAGAGGCTTCATCAAGTTTTAGCCTGCCTCCCACACACTAGGCCATGTCTAAAGGTGATCCCAGGCCCCCGGCTGAGTCTCTGCTCAAGAAAACATGATGCTGCCCAACCACAAAAGGTACCTACCTTGTACCCACCCACACTGCTAGCCTTCCAGTAATTCTCTACTCATCCCCCTGCTGTAATTTCCTGCTTCCCCACAGCCCCCTATTTCCACTTCTCCCTAGCCCCCTTTTGTTCCCTCTCTGCTCTCCCTTTAAAAAACTCAGTCACTTCTGTCTTCCTTGGAGGTGACCTCACTCACACTGCAAGTCCCTCTCCCCCGCTGCAGTCCTCGAATTAAATCTCTCTCGCCACCTTTAACAAGTGTCAGGTGCTGTCTCTTTTTGATGAGGACTCTTTTTAACTTTTAACAAACATTAAAGCAAAACTTGTAAGAGCTACTACTCAGGCTCATATCTGAAGGTACTGACTTAGGTGCAGAGAAAACTGGACAAAACTTGCATAAGAAGAGCCCTTCTTTTCAAAGTATTTAATGGAATTTATCCAGACAATTAACCTTTTCATAGAACAAAAGGCAATCTGTCTGTGATAACTTGCGTCTATCTATAGGGTAGTACCTTCTAGAAAATAGGACAGTATAATGTTATATTTATTTGGAGAGGTGTAAAGGATTTGATGCAATAAAACCTGGCAGCATCCCTGTGGAGTGCAGACTGGAAGGGGGTGCAGTGTTACTATTTACCATCTTGACAGTGAAGAAGCTAAGTGTCAAGCAATTAAGCAACTTGCCCAAGGTCACAGGCCACATCATTGATGAGCAAATTATACAACACACGCCTCTGACTTCCTAGGCTGACTGACACTCAATCGTCTCCACTGCCTTCTATTAAAATAGCTTACACATGACCCAGAATAACGGAAGAAAATTTTGGCAGAGGGCTGATCCAGAGTCAGAATTTTGTAGCTATTTTTATCCGAGAATGATCTGGGTCTAGGGTATATAGTATGATAAATACCCTATTATCACCAAAGTCTTTGGTGACTAAAAATATTTACTTAACTTTGTGTAAGCCATTGGAATAGGTTCGTTTTTCCCCCTAAGTGGAAATGTATTTCATTGTTTTCTTTTCCTTATACAAATAATAATATTTGTTTGAAGAGGAATTCAGGTAATAGAGAAGAGTATGGGCATGGAAAAACAACGAGCAAGGATGATGGTTTTTAAGCAAATGATATAACTTGTGAATTAAGGATCTCTTCGTTTAAATTGTCTGACACACATTATTTGTTGAACAAGTGGATGAATATTTGACTACATGGAATAAATAACTATCAAAAGACTCAAAACTCAAATTTGGGAATGTAAAAAGGTACTCTGGGAGCACATTTTCAAATACACTAGGGGTGATGGCAGGGGTGAAGGGAGGAGTGACAGAGAAGCTTTGCGGGCCTCAAGACTGAAGGAATCCAATACTCTCTCCCCAAAGACAGAAAGGACCCAGGGTAATACCCAGGATAAGCCTCCTGGGTGTCTAGGGCAGTGCAAGCCTTGAAACCGCCATACATATGTAAACCAAACCCATAATGTGTGTTGTTGTCAATTATGGATTATTAATTTCTACTTATCATGATGAGTTTTAAGCCTCTCTCCAAATCTTTGGCAGTGGAAAGGCCTCAAAAATCCAATAGCATGTGCTTTGAGAAGAGCTGGACTACAGCCCAGTGATATGTTAGACTTTCATAATAAACCGCAATCCTTGCTCATCAAACACCTCACCAAGCCTCCCTAAAGGGCTAAAAATATAAACTCATACTCTCGGGGAGGCTAGTGTCCTCCAAAGTTGTTTTGAGATTCTATTTGATAGAATATTTGTTTTTATTTTGACATTAAAATAGTGTGTTAAAATTACTACCATTAATTAAAATGGACAGTCTAGAAAGATGGTACCAGATTTAACCTTTGCTTTAAGATATTCTGACACACCACCACACACTCCAATTGTTGGAGAAATCATTAGGATTATAATCATTCAATTACCCTCCAAAAGTCAAAGTGGTAGTCCACCAGTACACTGATGTAATTTAATCAAAACATCCTAGTACAACACAATTTTAATTTTTGACATATTTTAATTATACTCCCATCTAATAGAAAAATCTACATTTCACTACATAGCCAGTACTCTCAGACATTTTTAAAATATGATTTTACTCAAGCAAAACTGAACTGTACAAGACCACAAGATGATACACTTACTTGTGTCATTTCTCTAATAGAAGTTATGCTATCCAGTGCTTTCATTACTCGATCATAGTTCTTCTTCTGTTTGAATGGAAAAAAAAAAAACAGTATTCACTATAAGCCTTTGCAAGCCTACGTGTTACTGGAGAAACATATTTTCCCTGTACATGGATTTCCCATCAGAGTCGATTTGAAAGCAGTGACTGGGTTGTGTCCATAAAAGGGAAGGCTTTAATAAGATGATTCTAGGATGTAGGATATATAACTGAGTTAGAGGGAAGTAAAAAGAAAACAATGCCAATCCTAATATAAGTACATAAAATCATGTTTAGTCTATAGGGGGAGAACTATAAATATAAAAAAGATATTGTGCTCTTGATTCTTTGTGTCACCAAAAAGATTAAGCCATGATGAATAAAGTAAGAACAGAATCCTTCTAAAATACAAAAATCCACTTTAAGTCTTATAATATCATTTTGCTTTTATTTTCTTTTGATTGAAAGATTGTTACCAAAAGAGTATGACTAGTGAGTGTATCAATGACACCACACACTTAACTGATAATTCATCTTTTTTTTTTTTTTTAAGATTTTATTTATTTGACAGAGAGACACAGCGAGAGAGGGAACACAAGCAGGCGGAGTGGGAGAGGGAGAAGCAGGCTTCCCGTGGAGCAGGGAGCCCGATGCGGGGCTCAATCCCAGGACCCTGGGACCATCACCTGAGCCAAGGGCAGACGCTTAATGACTGAGCCACCCAGGCGCCCCTGAAATTCACCTTTAAGTATACTCTAACTATGTGTACTCTTGCCACTTATGAAGGAAGGAAAGGTTTTCCAAGGACATTTTATATAGCCATTGTGTCTACAAAATGATTTCAAGATGGATAGTAAGAGAAACTAAGGCAATTTTAGCTCTCATGCAATTTGAAAATTCTGCTATTTCAGAAGGATTCTGCCTCATCTCCACAAATATTTATAAAACTGTTTTCTCAAGGAATGCCACTTGATCGACAATATGGACTGAACTTTCACTAATCTTCAGGTAACTAGGGAAAAGGCAAGGGATGATTAAGTAAAAATGAAAAAGAAAGCAAAAATCAGTCCTTTTACCCACAACCCTTAAAATTACCACGAGGTTACATTAAGCTAGACTCTCAAAACTATATAATGAAATTAATCATATCAATCATTACTACCTAGTTTATTACTGCTATTTACCTGCCTTTCATGCAGATGGGATGTGTGAAGATTGCAATTTGAGAGGATGAAATGGGTCTAGTTTCATAAAGATGAAGTCCTGAAAGTGATTTTAAAAGATGAAAGGACAGGGGAAATAATAGGATATGGGAAAGACTGAAGGAGGCAGTAAATAGAGTTTGTGGGAAAAGAACGGTATTTATTAAATGGATAGAGTCCACCACGGGTCAGAGATGGGCCTGATGAGGGAGTGAGTGAGACGGAAAGAGGGAAGCTGGCAGCTCTAAAATCTCAGCTGCTGTTACAGGGGGCGGGAGGGGCGTATGAGGAGAAGTACTCACCCTGGGGTTGAAGGCCAGCATCTGAGGATCGTTAGGATCCACCACAGAAGGATATGGCTCGAAAATGACAACTTTTCTAGGAGATTCCAGTGCAGACCTACACATGGATACTAGTAGATCTACCACCTTGAAACACATACATAAGAGAGTTAGCATCCTTCGCGATTCAGCGCGTGCTTTGCCACTGCTCCTCGCGCTCGTGGTTGCGGAAGTTAAGTAGGAAAATCTCAAAACCGCTACCAACTTTGCGGCTTCAGACCACAGTTGACCAAACCTGACCATTAACTTCAAATGACTGACATGTGTGCTTCCCATAACGTCCTAGTATCTATTTGTCATGAACTCTCTACTATGCTCTCACATTGCTCTAGGTTCTATGGCAGACATGCACAAGAAAAAGAGGTCCTCTCTTTCATGGAATTTACATTCTAATGGAGAAGATGCATAACCAAATAATCAGTTAAATATATGCTCAGATACATTTCTGGTAGTGTTGAATGCTGTAAAGTTTAAGCAGGTGTTAGAGACTAAGGCAATAGGGAGTGCTGTTTCAGAGTGGCTAGGAAGGTGGTGATACTTCAACAGAGACCAGAGTGAAGACAGAGAGCGAGATAGAGCTCTGGGAGAAACTATTCCAGGTGATGGAACTGCAAATTCAGGAGATGAGTCTGACGTGTTCCAAGAACAGTAAAGCTCCTGACACCATCTTACTTCTTCCTACTCTCTGCCTCAGGCCATTCATGACCTTTGGTATGCTAAATATGATGGCTTTATTCCTATGTTCTTCTGTGACCTCTTAACAATTTACTAAGAGGCAGTGTCATTTAACGGTTAGGAGCAAAGCCCCCCTTCTCCAGTTCCCAAAACAATACGCTTCTGGCAAGTCAATCGAGAAAACGGACACTGTCTAAATGGAGGGAGCGCGCCCGAACGGACACATTGACATGTGAAGATAGGGGACATCATAAGGAAAGCAGTGGACTTAATCTTTATAGAGAAAAATATTTCTAGGAAGCTTTTAGACAGGCATTTAAAAAATGTAGAGTAAGAGTAAAACAATTTTTGATTCTTGTGGTTCATGGGAGGGGCACTGTGACCTAATGACCATGCGCTCACTATGTTGTGTGTATACTCACAAAACACATCCACCCAATCACAGCATCCAGAACTTCCAGTGACCTAAAATAATCAGCAACACTCAAGCCATTGGGCATATGATCTATAAGAAACCCTTCCTGAAGTACACAGACATACACCCCACAAGACTCACTCAGAAAACAGTAGAACTGAAAGAGCTACTATGTTTCCAACACACTACACCATTTATGTGTGTGTGTGTGTGTGTGTGTGTGTGTGGTTTCCAAGCAATATATATAATAAAGACATAATAAAATCCTTTTTGTCTTCTGCACCCTCACTTACACTCCTTCTACCCCAGACAGATGCACTTTAACCTAGACACAAATTGTTTTTGGCATTTTCTGGTCTCTCAATAAAAGAAAAATCCAAATAAAAACTCCTGAAAAAGAATAATCAGTAAAATAAAACAGCCTTTTCTGGAACTCTGGCGGTGGGGAGGGAATTGGTACTATCTTATAAAAATTTTTAAGAATTAAAAGTCACAGTATGCAAATGAAGTGTTAGAAAAGTTCATGCCCTTTGCTTTAATAAAGGGTCAAATGATCTTTGATAAGGGTACTAAAACCACTCAGTGGAAAAGAATAGCTTTTTCTATGAATGACGGTGGGAAAACTGGATATCCATATGAAAAAAAAAAATGAAGCTGGACTTTTATCTTACGCCATACACAAAAATTAACTCAAAATGGAATAAAGACCTAAACATAAGACCTTAAACTATAAAATTCCCACAAGAAAACATGAGGGAAAAACTTCATGACATTGGACTTGGCAATGATTTCTTGGCTTGACACCAAAGCACAAACAATAAAAGCAAAAATAGACAAATGGGACTACATCAAACTTAAAAACTTTGGTGCATCAAAGGACACAATCAACAGAGTGAAATGGTATGGGATGGGAGAAAATATTTGCAAATCAGATATCTGAAAGCGGGTTAATATCCAGAATATATAAAGAATTCCTACAACTCAACAAGAAGAAATCAAATAATTTGATTTAAAAATGGGCAAAAAACCCAGATAAGCAATTCATTAAAGAAGACATACAGATGGCCAACAGCACATGAAAAGATGCTCAACATTATTAGTCATCAGAGAAATGCAAATCAAAACCATAATGAGATATCACCTCACAACCATTAGGATTGCTACTATCAAAAAACAAAAACCAAAACCAGAAAATAACAAGTGTTGAGCACATGAAGAAACTGGAGCCTCTGTGCACTGCTGATGGAATTATAAATTTGTGCATCTGCTACAGAAAACACTATGGAAGCCCCTCAAGAAGTTAATAATAGAACTTCCATATGATCCTGCTGGAAGTGACAATCCCACTTCTGGATATATATCCACAATAATTCAAAGAAGGGTCTTAAAGACCTATTTGCATACCCATGTTTACAGCAGCATTATTCACAAGAGCCAAGAGATGGAGGCAACCAAAATGTCCATTGACAGTTGAATGGATAAAGAAGATGTGGTATTTTTACATTTTGAAAATTTTGAAAAATTATTCAGCCTAAAAAAGGAAAATTCCATCACATGCTACAACATCGCATCGATAAACCTTGAGGACATTATGCTAAGTGAAATAAACCGGTATAAAATAAACCACAAAAAGACAAATACTGTAAGAGTCCCCCAAGAGGTATTTAAAGTAGTCAAATTCATAGAAACAGAAAGTAGAATGGTGATTACCAGGGCTGGAGGAAGGGGGCTACATAAGGGGAGTTGTTTAATGGGTATAGAGTTTCAGTTCTGCAAGATGAAAAAGTTATGGAAATCTGTTTCATGACAAGTTGAATATTGTAAACACTACTGAACTGTATGCTTAAAAAAGGGTTAAGATATAGTAAATTTTATGTTACGTTTTTTATCACAAGAATAAAGATACAAATAGATACAATAGTAATAACCTGAACAATGTATCCCTTTCAATCAAATATTTATTAAACACCTTGTGCCAGAAGCATCAAAACAATCAAAACTACCAAAAATTATATGCGTTCTTCTGCCAATAATTTCATCATTGGAGTCAAGTAAACTATAATGAAATAACAGACATAGGGGGTAGAGAATTCAATTAGAATATTTCTGCTAAATAGATGTTCTAAGCCAACTTAAAAGAAATAGCGTTAACTACCACAGCAAAATCTCATGCTGTCCACCAAAGCCTCCTACTTCTTGCTTCCCAGGTAGAGAGCTATTGACGGGAGGCAGCTGCTCTGCGTGCGACATTTCCACCCCTTTTGTCTACGTAAGGCTGCGTGATTAGTTTTAACCAATGGAATTGGATCGGCAGTGGAAAAGGGTGGAGTTGATGAATAAACAGGTGCACCTTCTTCGCTTTTATCTCTGCCTCTGCTGTATGCCATGTACCTAAGATAGCAGAGCCACACAATGGAATGGGTCCAGTTAACTCAATCATCACACAGAAAGCTGCCCAACAAACATTCTAACTGGACGGTTGTGGGAGCAAGAAGTTAAAATGTGTATCATCTTAAGCCACTGTAATTTTATGATTTATCTGTTACAGAAGTTAGCAGGCAGAATTTCTGAACAAGAAAAGGTCTGTATAACACTGTTTGGATTTGTATTCATTTGCACGTTAATTCTTCCATGGAGTAAAATGTCTACTTAAAAAAAATAAAACATAACGAACGACTATGCTTTTTTTTTTACCCCAAATCATGTATTTCCCCACTCCCAGCATTTTAAATGATTCTTTTTTTTTTTTAAAGATTTTATTTATTTATTTGACTGAGAGAGAGACAGTGAGAGCGGGAACACAAGCAGGGGGAAGGAGTGGGAAAGGGAGAAGCAGGCTTCCCTCTGAGCAGTGGGACCAATGTGGGGCTCGATCCCAGAACCCTGGGATCATGACCTGAGCCAAAGGCAGATAGATGCTTAACGACTGAGCCACCCCGGTGCCCTCCCCCACTTTTTTAAAGTAGGCTCCACGCCCAGAACGGAGCCCAACAAGGGGCTTGAACTCACGACCCTGAGATCAAGACCTAAGCTGAGATCAAGAGTCTGATGCTTAACTGAGTCACCCAGGTGCCCCAAAATGAAAGATTCTTAATGGAATCTTAGCACATAATGGTGAGTGCTATAGTCAGCAACTTCCAGACATCTTTCTTCTTACACTGAATAATATAATTGAAGAAGCAATCTGGAGGCTAAGATACTTAGGATAGAGAAATACAGAATTCAAACAATGGGAATTAGGCCATTTGATGAGTGAGAAAAGGTCAGTGGGTTTATAGAATCACATGCTTCCAAAGGCCATTATATACAATCCATCTGGTAGAGCAAGACTCTCAACCGTCCCCTGCAGGTAAGGAAGACCCTGGAGCACTTGCAAATGAGAAAATTCAGGTCCAGGTGAGTAAGAAAGGCAAGTGCAGGAGTGGCCTACAGATATATAATGTATTCTGGAAAACAGGTGAATTTAAAATTGAAGATCAATGGCTTTCAAACATTTCAATATTGATCCCTTTTTTTTCTAAATAAAATCTTATATGAGCGCTGTGAATTGTGTAAGACTATTGAATCACAGACCTGTACCTCTGAAACAAATAATACATTATATGTTAAAAGAAAAAAAAAAAAAGAAGAAGATGATAGCAGGAAGGGAAGAACGAAGGGGGGGAAATCATCGGAGGTGGAGACGAACCATGAGAGACTATGGACTCTGAGACAAACAAACTGAGGGTTCCAGAGGGGAGGGGGGTGGGGGGACGGGTTAGCCTGGTGATGAGTATTAAAGAGGGCACGTACTGCATGGAGCACTGGGTGTTATACGCAAACAATGAATCATGGAACACTACATCAAAAACTAATGATGTAATGTATGGTGATTAACATAACATAATAATAAAAAAATAAAATAAAAATAATAAATAAATAAATAAAATCTTATATGAAAGCTCAACACAAATAAATAAAACGGAGCTGTTTTGGTTGAAACAGTATATGGGGGCTTGGAATTCTAGCTGCTGAGACACTCTCATCCCAGTCCAGCCTCCTGCAGTGTCCATTTAAGGACGGTTCTTGCAACCTCAGAGAACCACTTAAAATGCAGGAGTCAACAGATGCACCAGGATTACTGAGATACAGTTTCTTTCTGTCTAGAAAGAGAATCAGTTTCCCATGTAATCTTTAGAATTATAACCAGAATATTGTGTACTTGCTTTAAAGTAGTGAAAAGAATATTCTGCTTCAGAGAGAATCACTAAATTGATATGATCGAGTAATTGTGTTTTGTAACTATCATTATAAAATCCAAAATTAACTTCTCTTTAACAACCATTATTTTTTGAGAGGTATCTATAATAAGCGGGGGGGGAAAAAGCACCTAATATTCTGTCAATCTAGCCTACTGTTAGCATGATGTTCATTTTCCTTCTAATTATTTCTTAGTTCCAGGCTCTAACTCCTTCCCTTTTCACATCGTCTGAGGGACAATTTACATCCACTAAAATGCACAGATGTTAACTTTACCACTTGAAGAATTTTATATATATATATATATATATTATATATATATATAAGATATATATTATATAATATATAAATATATATAATGTATATAATATATACATATATAATACATATATACCCACATACCTATTCATGTATGTATATTCACAAACATACACACAGCTGTGTAAAGCTTAATCATTTTTACATAGCTATGTTTCAGTGTATGTGCTGCTGAATCGAGCACTTCAAATAGCTATAAACAGCATATATTTAAGTATCTTTTTTTTTTTTGAGCAGTATTAGTTCCAATTGATGAGAAAAACTTCCACATTTCAAAAAAAAAGGAAGGAAAGGAAAAAGATCCACCATGGTCAGATACATTTGAGAAACCCTCCAAGTACTGGCTACTTATTTTCTTAGTTTCAGGGATTCTGAGAGCCTTTAATATGCAAATATGTGCATGTTAGCTGTAGGGGCGATATTAAGCCATATTTCTGAAATTTAATCATGGAATCTTTTTTCCACATTACATATGATCAATGCTATACTGTTTGTATTATTGTTCATTTATAATTCATCATATCATAACTGTTTTCCTTAATATTTCTTCAAGTGGATGTACCTCCATTTAGGTAATCAGTGAAATGATTAGGTTAACAGGATGTATGTACATCCACGAGGTCTGTGCTAGTCTATATTAACTGCTGTACTTTCATCTGGAGTAATGCCTGTTAATTCTAGACATTCGATACTTATTGAACGAATGTCTGGTTTTTTTGGGTTTTTTTTTTAGATTTTTTTTTTTTTAATTTATTTGAGAGAGAGAGAGAGAGAGAGAGAGAAACAGCATGAGAGGGGAGAGGGTCAGAGGGAGAAGCAGGCTCCCCGCTGAGCCGGGAGCCCAATGTGGGACTCGATCCCAGGACTCCAGGACCATGACCTGAGCCGAAGGCAGTCGCTTAACCAACTGAGCCACCCAGGCGCCCGAACGAATGTCTGTTTTATAGTCATTTTCCCCCACCCATCTTTGCAAATTTCCTAAGTAACAGACTGGTAATTCTCTTCACAATTAGCTTCCTGTTGATTTTAGTAAAGCTGAATATTTTCTTATGTTTCTTTACTAACTATATTTGTGAATCGTGTGTTCATTTCCTCTATTAATGTTATAGTCCTCTTGTTTTTCTTTTCAAGTTTTATGTGCTTTTATACAATTATGTTTGAGGCAAAACAAATTTTCTCATACTTAGCTCTTAACATTCACTATTTTTTCAAGTAAAAAACATGAAGTATGTATTTCAAAACTCTTCATTAAGCCATTAGGAATTTGTTTTACACACAGTGTAAAGGGCTAAGCTGATTTTCTCCCCCATGTTGCAGGTCATTTCTTCCCACCTCACTTACTAAATCATTTTAATTTTACAATGTGACATGATACTTCCTTTGAAGTCTATTAAATATATTTATAATTAGATCTCTTTGGGGGATTATCTGCCATTCTATTCTTTGCCAGGACTGCATTTTTTTAAAAATATAGGATTGCATAATATGTTTTTGTATATGGTCGGTCTAGCCTCCCTTAATTAGCATTCTTTTCTTTTTTTTTATGTTTTCTCTGATTTTTTTTCTTATAAATTTATTAGGAAGTTAGGTTCCATAAATAAATTTTAAAAAAGCAATTGAAATTTTGATGGAATTCATGAAGTAAATTCTGGCATCTTTAGAATTTATTTTTTCCTTCCAGAAACATGGAATGCTTCTCTACTTCCAAGTTGTTTCATTCGTTTTTATATTTTTCTTCCTATGTCATAAACACTGCTCTTGCAAAATTGGATGCTTTTCCTTATATGTTCGGCCCTTTATCTTTTCACCTAAGTTTGAAAAATAAATTGACTTCCATTTTATGGCATTATAACTTTACAAATAAATTTTACATAATGCATGTGCAAGGGTTTCAATATTTCAACTTCACCATGACAGAATCACAGTTATTTTTCAAACACAAGAAAGTTGGCTTAATTTCTTCCCTCGCCCAACTGCCAAATGACAAAACACTCACTAGATACAGATAGCAAAATTCAGTTTCCAGCTAAAAAAAAAGAATCAAATGCCAGCTTGCTTTTTAATCTAATGTCAAACTATCAAAAATGTGTCCAAAAGAAGAGTAGACTGATGGTAACTAGTGGATCAGAATAAATTTTTCAAATCAAAATCAGGACTAATTAGCACTGTGTGCTCCTACCTGAGCTCCGGTTGCTATCTCATCAGCAGCTTCGTTCATTACTCCCAGGGTTTGAAAAGCAAACACACACAGCTCTCGCTCACACACAGTGGGCTACAAAAGAAAGGGCAATCAGTTACAACAGTTTTTTCCATTTCCCAATTCCTAAATTAATTTTATGACATTCCATTAAATATCTAAAAAAAAAAAAATGTGAAGTTTCAGAATGTTAAAAAGAAAGGAATCATAGGACCCTATTTAACAAAAGTTAAATTTCTAAATTTGGGTAACAATTCAGGAAAATAATCATCTAGTGATACGGAGTCACAAATACAAGAAATTCATTTCAAATAGTTGTAGGTGCTTGCACTTAGAATTTTTAGCAATAGATGGAAAATCCATCTCTCCTACTTAATACACATTTGTAGCTGAGATGTATTAAAAAAAAAGCAGACACCTAAGCTGGTGATATACTAAAAAATGAGGTTAAACCCAACAGCTGTGTAAAACAAATATATCAAGAAGAATTCCACTTTTTCCTAGGTAATTTTCTTTGGAAGGAATAGCATGATTCTGCTTACTTGCTACCCAGCTCTTGAAAGATTGGTTTTGTTGCAAAGACTTTTGACTTCAATAACCTCCTGAAGTCAACAGCGCTGAAATATACACTCTGCAATTGCTCTGGGAGACTTCTCATCTTTCACATCTAATACAGTGTCATCTGTCTGATTTATCTTATCTCCCGAGTTACGTTGCATTAGGTAGCTGATGAAGCCTGACACGATACAACCCACGGTGCCGCTGCCTAGCAGACAAAAGGCATTTTGTTAGTGCCACTGCTCCTACGCTCACTCATTTCCGAGGACTTAGTCTAGTGCTTAACCAGTGGGAAGTATGGTCCTTTATGGTCCATCCTTCATGTTCAGAATGGGCCCATACGGTGGCTTTGTGGACAGAAGCATGACCGATCACAAACATTTCTGGTTGATGTTTCCCAAAGAGAATTTTAGGAAAAAATCAACTGATACATCCCTTTGTCCACCTTAAAAGGGCAGTTTGATTACATTTCAGAAACATCAGGAAAAACTACCTACGAGAGGAAATTAATTGCAGAAAGCCCTTCACCCAGACTCAAGCTATATACACACTGCTATATATAGACAGCTATACTTAGAGCAGACTGTTCAATTTCTGCTTATTCTTTTCTTAAGTGTTTAACCTATTTTTAATATTCTATTTTTTTGTGTTTATCTATGTGCATGTATGTCTCAACCTCAATTTTCCCCAGGGACATTGGTTGTTTCTTTTGTTCAATTTCTGGGAGCATGATATGGTCTGAAATAATAAGAGCAATCATTTATTGTACCTTTACCACAGCGACAAACACTATATTGGTGTATAGCGGACCTGTATACAAAAAGAATCCACGGAGAAGATAAACCATGGAAATCATAAAGGGCCCTAAGAATTTATTCATGTACCAGCTACCCAACAACCTTCACTGAGGAAGTAAACAGGGACACAGAAGGTATTTTATTTTTAATACTACTCTCGTCAAATAACCATACATTTTTTGTGAATAAAATCCATCAATCCCAAAGGAATAATAGGATAAAGCTTATTCAGTGTATACAAGTAATAACTGATTTTATTTTTTCATTTGAACTTTGGCAATCAATTATACTTATTTGTGATCATCCAAATATATATGTATGTATGTACATATGTACGTGTATATTCACAAACAGATTCCAGGGAATGTTTTAAAACAATAGAAACTATCTTTTACAGTACCAAGTTGTTGCTTTAAACAATGGAAATTAAAATGAAATAAAATATCTCACACTCCACTAGATTGGATGGATAAATTTTTAAGATTTTAATATAGGAAAAATGTCTAAGACTGAAGAAAAAATAGAATATTCTTACATATCTCTATCACACTTTGTCCCCAATCTTAAGTATTCATGTGCCACCCCGATTTTGTTTCAAATAATTTTTACCAATTTCACCCTGACCTCCTACTTTTTTTTTTTTTATCTTGGTTAACAAATGAGCAACATTTCAATGCTTTCTTCTGTATTTCCATTTCATCCTCTTCCCAGACCTGATTATATTCAAATCTCCAAATCACATGGACTTGCCAACTGACCTATTACTTTTTTTTTTTTTAAGGATTTTATTTATTCATTTGAGACAGAGAGATACAGAAAGAGAGAAAGCATGAGCAGGGGGAGACGGAGGGGGGAAGCAGACTCCTCGCTGAGCCAGGAGCCCAACGTGGCTCCCAGGACCCGGAGACCATGACCTGAGCTGAAGGCAGACGCTAACCATCTGAGCCACCCAGGTGCCCCTGACCCATTACTTTAAATAGTAAACATACATTCCTAAAGATAAAGCTATGGCTTGATTACTTTATGGACACTTCTTTTCTTTCCTTCATCTTTTTGGTTGAAATGTATAAGGCTGATTTATAGGAATATACGGTTACTGCAACTATTTGAAGAAGGAAATCAGGTACCCTAGAAAACTTTGGGGGGAAAAGGGCAATTTTGCTACCACACTAAAAAATTAGAAATACACATTACATTCTTATAATTTTATCTTCCCTTTTTTAAATAGCAAATATAGAGGTAGTAATATGGTGATTAATTTATATGCTATATTAACACCAAACTAGGTAAATACTAGTGAATCTTTAAAATAACAATTCTGTATCTATTGCTCATTTTTACTAGAAAGTTCAAGACAGTATTTGAGATGTAAATCAACTTAATTTTGAGATAAACATTTACAAACTAGATTTTGTAAACTTTTGACCCTCCCTTCTCCCATGTTTACCCACATTTTATTGGAGAAGTTGAAAATGTCAACACAAGATAGCACACGAAAACAAAGTTCTCAAATCATATTAAGCAATCAAGATTAGATGTCTCATTGCTCACAGAAAGGATATCTTATTCAAAAAAGAGAAACCTAATCATTCTTCCCTAATGAAACATAAGTAATTATATTGTGGGTTAGTGTTCTCCCATGTTAGCTGACTCTCAGCTAATCCCCCACCCCCAACATATTCTGCTATTACTATACTAATTTATACAGAAAGCTCTAGCATCAATTAAAAATAGAACGTAGGTGGGTCACCTGGCTGGCTCAGTTGGTAGAGCATGCAACTCTTGATCTTGAGGTTGTGAGTTCAAGCCCCACATTGAATGTGGAGATTACTTAAATAAATGAATGAATGAGTGAATAATAACATATACCCCCAATTTTTTTAAGTATTAAAAAAAGAGAACATAGTCATTTAATAGCTATTACTGGATAAATGTAATGATGTGTCTTACTACACATAATTTAATACAAAGCATATATGCCTAAATATAACCAAATGTGTACATCATTTATGAATTCATTTTTTAGTTTACAATCAATAAGTCTCAATTTGTAAAATATTACCAATTCTTAATGTTATTGTATTGTCCTCAAGCAATTAGTTCCTATAATTTGAACTGTAAAACCATGACAAGTCCCTCTTGCCATTCTACATACATAATTTTTTTGCAATATAATATTCATTATGCACCATTTGAACACAAGGATAACTTTATATGTCCCTAAGATTTATTTTAGAAGTTTTAAAGCCAAGACAAATACATTTTAAATTTTAGTTGAATCAAAACCATTTAAATGTGTGCGATGAAAACGTATTTCAAAAATGGTGAAGCCCTAAAGAATATTTTAGAAACTAACTGCATTTTAGAAACTTTGTGTCTTCAATGAATTTAAATTACTTCCTACTAAAAACAGAAATGGTAAAACTCAAGAGAATCTAGCTATGTACTTATATATAGCATGGTGTAGGTGAGAGGTTTTCAAACCTTTTCTGCCATGCTCTTTCCGTTCAAACAAAATTTTTCATGTAAGCCCAATATATAGAACAGATAAAAAGTGGTGATTGTTCCAATGGGGGCAGATGCGCAGTTCAGTTTTCCTGTCTGTAAAACAGGGATAAAAAAATCACATCTAGCGAACCAGGTTGATAAGAAGACCAAGAAAGAGAACCAAGTAAGATAAGGTTTAGAAAATCTCCCTGAGGTATACAGAGCTGTTTAAATATTAACAATATTAGGTAACTTGGATAAGCTATACCTTCTACTTGTTTTAACCCAATGTGTATACAAAAATAAGTGTTTAATAAAAATTTTCATTAAAGCTTATTATGAAATCGTAGTTTTATTTTCATATCCATAGTTTATTGAAACCCTTAATTTATTGTTAAAATTGTTCTTGCTAAAAGAGAAATGAGCAATGTAAATAAAATTCATAATTAAAAAACTAGGGTTGAAAACATATGAGAATAATTAAGAATAGCTACCAGAAATTCAAAACCTATAAGCCTTTAGCTCTTTGTATTTCTGATTTTATAGTCAATGCTTCCTGTTCTTTTCATGGTTTGGAAGAGAGACACATTCAGGGCAGGGATGGGGGTGGGGGGGAGTTCACTGTCCATCAAGAAAGACAGGAATCCCACAGAGATCAAGACAGATTTATAGTAAAGATAGGCTCATGCCTGTTTAAGTTTCAACACAGTGTTCCCTATTATCTCATACAACTAAAGTTGTTATTTGAGCCTTAAAACCAATTTCTTTCTACTCATTTTGGATGTGAAAAAAAATCATATTTCTGAACTAAAGTGTTTGGTATAATTATTATTTAGCCTGTATTTCAAAAATTGAAATCTTATTTCTGTGGCACGAGGTGGGGGATGCCTTTTCATGGGAATGCCTTAAACTTATGACCAAATTATAACTGGGTGTCATTAATTACACTCTGAAAATAAGAACTTAGTTACAAACATTTATCTAAGGTCCACAGCTCAGGTTTCTCAGCTGATTTTGCTTCAGTAGGACTGGGCATTATTCTCGAACAATGATACAAAAATCTCAAGCCTCATCAGTGCATTCATAGCAAGCAATCTGGAATATTTCCACATGACAGGAGAAGAAAATGAGATCATAATTTTCATATCATATGTTGATCTGGGAAATGGGAAATTCTACTAACCAGGGACATACAGAATGATTGCCAAGTACCAATGATAAACTTCTAAACACAGAGACCCCAATCCTTACAACCATTGTGGTTTTCTTCAACCCAAGTCAGCAGCGCTTGTGCAGGTTCAAAGAAGAAGACAAAGTTGCATTGATCATGGCATTCAGTGTGAGTATAACAAAAAGACAAGGACACTGGGAAGGAAGAGGCTGAGAAAACAGTGGTGAGTCTGGCAATAAATCCTTATTTTTGTATTTTCCAAAAACACTGGATGAAGACAAAATCAACATTTTAAAGCATCAACAGTTTGCTGCATTAATACTCTAGTTGACTGCAAAATGTAGAGAACTACTGATTGGGTTTGGGTTTGGTTCTCTGATCATGATCCAAACTGCACTGCCACACAGGAAATCCAGGACTCTAATAACAATCCTGTGATGTTAATGTGAGTTTTGTGCATTTTCAAAGTATTACCTGTCAGGCCTCACGCCTGGGAGTGACATTTATAACCTTTGTGAACAAAGAGATAAGTTGGTCATTGTGGTATTTCTAAATCAGGAAGCAGGGTAGTTACCGGTGGTGCAGAAAGTATGACATGCTTACCCTGACCTCTAAGTGACAGAACAGTACAAGTAGTGACCAAAATGTTAGGACTTCTGGAAAATGGTAGTAAAGGGCAACTTACGTCTTTCAGTAAATAATCATGCTTAGAGAAAAGAGAAAAAAATAAGATACAGTTTGAATTTTGAAAGAGAGAGATCTAACAAATGTAATGAACATTAGGCAGAGAGTTCTATGGGACCCCAAGTTTTATCTGACCTATTTAATCACCCACTGGGATATAACTTCTCCTCTTCACATCTCTAGGAGTTATTACAGTTGTAATGTGTCATCTGAGCGGAATAAATGGTCAATGAGTCGGTATAGTGATTAATACTCCAGAAGAAATTTTATGTGTAATAATTTTATACATTTCTATTAAAATTACAGTAAAACTTTTTGCAATATAAATGTGAGAGATACAGAAAAAAATGAGTATGCCGGATTTAGGTTAAATATCTGTTTAAGACAATCAAAAGGCAGTTTTTTCTGTTTACTTCTCTTCCTTTGACTTCCATTTCCTGATTTGTGTTTACTTCTCTTCCTTTGACTTCCATTTCCTGATTTGATTTCAGCTGTCATTTACCTTACTATTTAAGAAACCAAAGTAGGTTTTCTGATCTCCTTGGGTATCAGTCTGAATCCCAGCAAAATAAAACCAGCGGATAACCAGCTATATACTTATTTAGAAAACATCGTTATTTACATAAGCGCTTCCACTTCTAGAAAGAGACCACCAGCTTCACTGGTGCAGAATAAAACAGTTACTTAAAGTAAAACAAAAATTGAATCAAGGCACAGAGAATACTGATAGCAATCAGGATATTTCTATCACTTACTATGGGAATGAACTGCCAGTAACTGAACCACAAGGACCACAACACATGCAGTAAATTTCCAGGATGTAAAAGTAGTCAGTTCAAGTACATGACTCAAGAGTAGCATCATGATTAAGAACTGTGGCCTTAGTGCCATTCTGCCAGGGTTCGAATCTTGTCTCTATCACTTACTAGCAATGTTGACAGTAAATAAATTACTGTTCTCCTCATCTGTAAAGCAGGGCTAATAATAATAATACCCACCTCACAGGGTTATCATGAGAGGATTAAATCACATAATCCATGTAAAATGATTTGAAACACATGATCACATAAAAGGCACTCAAAAAGCAAGTGCCATTAATAACTTTACTACTATTTTCTGGAGTGAAGATCACATTGCCAAGGATCAAGCAATAGATCAAGATCCACAGACGAACACTAACAAAATAAAGATGGACCTCCTGATGGGATAAACTGAGATGACCAAAGGATTCTCCTTATTCTCATCATAACTACACAGTTCCATGTATCACATAAAAATAACAAACTTGCACAAATTTTTAATAAATAAAGGCTGATTTAGTTAATTTGGGTTTCAGAGTAACATTGTATCTCTTTGAGAAAAAAGCTGGCTGATAGAGAATAGTGTATTGGTGGCAAGATAAACTTTTTGTATGTTTTCCATAAACAAGTAAAATAAAACAAATATATCATATACCTTGACAAAAGATCATGATCATAAATGGTTATTACATGTTTCTTAAAGTATAAATCCTAAAATGCAAACAAGTGCTGACAAAATTGTCTCTCTCTAGGCTTTATAATTTGTCTTTTCAAGCATATATTCCCAAGAACAGGACGAATTTCTCTTAAAAAGTACAACAGAATCTAGCATGGTGCCTTATACTTAGGAAGCCTTCAATAAGCATTTATGATGCAGTTTTGAAATCAGGCAGAAATAAGCTGAAAGTACAGCTTCTACCCATACTAGCTGGGTGATGCTGAACAAATTGCTTACCCTCTTTTCGATCTTAATCCTTTTATTTGCACCATGAGCCCGAAAATACATAAACCACAAGAGTTTTGTGAAAATCAAATAAGGAAGCAATATGCAAAATATCTATCTGTACACTGTCTAGCACATAGCACTCATGTCATCTGCAAATGGAGATCGTTCTAGTTTTTCCTTTCCGATCTGGATACCTTCTAATATTTTTTTTTTTACCTAATTGCCCTGGTTATAACCTCCAGTGCAAAGTTGATAAGAGTGACAAGAATAAACTAACTCAAAAATAAATTTATCCAAGGATGTACAAGACCTGAACGATGAAAACTACAACATAGAAAGAAATTTTTAAAGGTCTAAATAAATGGAAACATTTCCTGTGTCCCTGGATTGGAGGGGTTAAAATTGTTAAGACAGCAATACTTCCCAAACTGGCCTACAGATCCAATGCAAACCTGTAAAATTCCAGCTGCCTTTTTTTGCAGAAATGAACAAGCTGACTTTAGAATTCATATAGAAATGCAAGGAACCCCAAATAGTGAAAACAATCTTATAAAAGGAAAATTAAGTTGGAGGACTCACACTTCTTGCTTACAAACTTAATGCAGAGCTACAGTAATAAAGACAGTGTAGCACAGATGTAAGGATACACATACAGGTCAGTGGAATAAAATTAAGAGTCCAAATAAACTGATAGATCTATAGTCAAATGATTTTCAACAAGGGTGCCACAACCATTCAATGGAGAAAGAAGGTCTTTTCAACAAACAGTGCAGAGGCAATTGGATAGCTACATAACAAAAGAATTAATTTAGAACCCAACCTCACACCATATGCAAAAATTAACTCAAAAAGGATCAATGACTTAATTCTAAGACAGAAAATATAAAACACATAAAAGGAAATATAGGTGTAAATCTTTGTGACCTTGGATTAGGCAACAGTTCAATTGATAAATATGGACTCCATTAAAATTAAAAACTTTTGTATGTCACAGGACGCTATCAAGAATGTGAAAAGAAAACCCACAAAATAGGAGAGAATATCTGCAAATCACACATCTAATAAAAATCCAGTATTCAGGATATATATAAAGAACTTTAATAACTCAACAACAAAAAAGAAATAATCCAATTAAAAATGGGCAACGAATATAAAGAGATGTTTCTCCAAAGAAGATGCACAAGTGGCCAATAAGCACATGAAAAAATGCTCAAAATCACTAATCATTAGGGAAGTGCAAATCTGAGCCACCATGAAATACCACTTCACACACACTCCGATGGCTATAACTGGGGTGGAAAAAAAGGAGAATCACAAGTGTTGGAGAAGATGGAATTGGAACCATCATACACTGCTGGTGGGAATATAAAACGGTACAGCCACTGTCAAAAATAGTTTGGTAGTTTCTCAAACACTTAGAGTTAACATATGTCCCAGCAATTCCATTAAATGATGAATGGATAAACACATGTCATATATCCATGAATGTAATATTATTACACCAAAAAAAAGGGAATACACTATTGATACACGCTATTGGATGAACCTTGAAAATATTATATTAAGTGAGAAGCCAAAAACAAAAGGCCACATAATGTATGATTCCATTTATATGAAATGTCCAGAATAGGCAAATTCATAGAAACAAAAAATAAATTAATGGTTGCCAGGGGATGAGGGGAGGAGAAGACTGGAATGACTGCTAACAGTTACAGATTTCTTTTTTGGATAATGGAAATGTTCTGGAATTAGACAGTGGTGATGGTTGCACAACACTGTGAACACACTAAAAACTATTGAATTGTATACATTAAAATAGTGAATCGCACATTATATGAACTTGATCTCAATTTAAAAATTGCAGAAAAACTTGAAACTGGATCATTCCTCCCAAATTGCACATCTAAATAAATGGAAAAATTTATTTTTTGTGGCAACACATACACATTGGTTCTTACTTCTATACTCCCTCAATAATGCCCCAAATGTTTCAGTGAGCTGGCATTTTTTTGAAATCTTTAAAATTCTGATTCTTTGTATATCTCTTCTAACTTCTACCCTTTCTTCTCTAGAATAAGCGTCTTAAATTGTGTGGTTTTGAAGAAACACTGCTCACAAGCTTGCATGTATACATCTGTAGCTATGTGAATCTCTATATTCACCTACATCTACATCTATTTGATATTGATATAGATGTAGATGGATACACAGATATAAATAGAGGGAAAGAAAGAGAGATGACAGATAGGCACATATAGGAAATTCACTAAGAAATATTTTCCTAATATGAAACGACCTGCTCTTCTTTCACAGACTTCTTTAGAAATAGTGATTCTTTTGTCAAAATTATACCACCATGTGTATTAAATAATTTGCTCAGTAGAGAGCATTTACTGTAAATCAAGTTATTTACTTATTTATTTTTATATCTTAACCCTTTTATATTCTATATCAACACTGATATTCTACCAGTGAGAACTTACCCTAAGCATGGGGCCATTTTGAAAGACATGTGGCTCATCACAAA
The DNA here is from genome assembly GCF_002201575.2 of Neomonachus schauinslandi. Taxonomy (NCBI): domain Eukaryota; kingdom Metazoa; phylum Chordata; class Mammalia; order Carnivora; family Phocidae; genus Neomonachus; species Neomonachus schauinslandi. Next base: position 114,657,547 of record NC_058409.1, read on the forward strand.
CCACACAGTATTCATTCAATACAGGGATCCGCTGTTCAGCAAACTCAATTGTCTGAATAAAACAACAAAGATAAATAATTAAGTCAAGTTCATAAATAATTTGAAAACCCATTAAAAGCTAAAATATTTCTGCAACGGATGACATGGCTCATACCTGCACTAGGAAGCCGCGGTCTCGTATTGGAATGCATTTGGCACCATTTGGCTATAAAAGGCAAAGTAAAAGAAGAAAACAATTTTTTAACTCAGAGAATATATGAATTACAGCCTTTGACTTTTTGCAACAGTGAATACAAGTGTGATCTAAGGTCAACTGTAATATGAATTAAATCACTGATTATGACATCAAGATTTTAGAATTTCTTTATAACATACTTTCTGCCATTACTACCACAAGCCTTGTCTAAGCTAAACCAATAGTATTCTTAATTATTTGATCTTCTAGTAAAAATGACTGGCATTTTTAAATGATCACAAAAGCTCATTTTCTCTACTACTTTTTGTCAAATGCTCCCACCTCCTCATTTAGACTATTTCCATCTTATTTTACAATGAGAATTATTCCTCCAAGGATATATGAGACAGCTACTGAGGGGGTACAACACTAAACTATTGTACTGTAGTAGGCTTAACCATACAGGAAGATTGTAAGACATTTTCTCTTACAGAATACGTGAAATTATCTTTCTTAGGTGAAACTGTCACGGAAAACGTTCTATGTTAACATTTTGACATTATTTTCTGTGTGTCCTTACTGCTTACTTTTGATAAGAAATGGGCTTTTAGGGATGTCCATCTAAAATTATCAACATACTTAAATACACTTTCTTAACACAAATATAATTTTATGGTATCATTTACAATATAATTTTAGAAATAAAGCTATACAAGAGCAGCACAACTTTCTGATAATGTATCTTATTTTTTTCAATTTCATCTATTACTAGGTGTATCCATATATATGGCTAAGAGTTAAGTATACCCTTACCCCAGCGCACACACGCATTTACTAAAAGTAAACAACATTTTTATCAACTATTTTACGTATTTAATATACATAAGATAGGTCTGTTTCTTTATCTGAAATCAGCTATAATGCTGATCACTCCAAAGGTAAACTCCGTGTAAGACTGACTCCCAATAAATACCACGCAGAGGACTTAAATTTGAATACAGTTACCTTCTGGCCCCATCTCCACCAAAAAACTTCAGGATAAAGTGATTTCAGTTTTAGAAAGTAGACACTGAAAGCAGCTTTAAGTGAGTAGAAGTAGATGTTGCTTCTCTCCACAAGTTACGATGTTCATAGGCAAATGTTCTTATATGTATATATAAAAGGAAGGACATTACTCTGAATTTAATTATTAGACAAACTTTGTCCTCCACTACTTATGTATGAAAACTAGAGAACAGATAAACCTACTTGATAAAACATTAAAATGCCCTGCTTGCTTAAAAGGATCGGATTTGTGGATCCAACTGACTTCCTTCCATTTTTAGCAGCATTCATGACCGTAACAGGAATTTGGACTAGACCTTCAATCAATAGCTATATTTATTTTTTCAGAATCAAAATGAACATTCCAGTACTGGTTGCCAATGTCTGGTATGCTATAGTAATATCCAAAAAGAAACAAAGGGTAAATTCTAAAAAACAAAAACAAAAATGAAGATCTTGCTTCTTTCCTCTACCAGGTCTTACAAAAACCTCTCCTGCACCTTGGCTAACATTTAGGAACTCAGGATGAAAGTATTTACGCACAGCAGGCTGGGAAGATGACGATGAAGACGGTGTTAAGATACCGATAAGCCCTGAGGTAAGAGAGAGCCTCCTGCCCTCTGCATTAGGTTCCTTGAAAAGCTCCGTCTTGGATGACTTGGGAGCACTGGAGTAAGACTTGCTGAGCAACTTGTGGTTTTTCAGTCCATACAGCTCCTCCATTCTGAGATTACTGGAGTAAGATCTGCTTAACAGTTTGTGGGGCTTCAAGTTGGTGTTGTGCTCGCATCGCGGGTCTCCAGAACAGGACCGAGTCAACAGTTTGTGCGACTTCAGAGTGAGGCAGTCCTCTTGCTTGACAGCTGCCGGGCAGGGCCGGTTCAAAAGTTTGTGCGACTTAATGGCCGCCACCGCCTGCTCAGCCCTGGGGTCGCTGGACAGGGAGCGACCAAAGGTCCTGTGCGACTTGGTGGCGCACACGTCGTCGGTCTTGACGGTACTGGAACAAGTCCTCCGCAGCAGCTTATGCGTTTTGGAAATTCCATCTTGCTCAGATTTCAGTTTGGATTTGCTTTTACCACAACCAGGGGGAGGATAACTTGGCGACCTTGAAAATGGAACAACAATTAATACAGGGCAAATCATGAGTATGACACACCACGGAGAACACCTGGTAGGCGCAATCAACTCAACTTGACCACAAATACCACCTCGTTTTAATACAGCCCATCCAGCTCAGATAGCAACCACAATATGGGCACAGTGATCACATGGACTGAACTGAATTATATTTTTCCTGCAAAGCAAAAACAGATTATCAGGTTTTGCACCCCTCCTGTCCCAGAACTCTTTGCAGAACTAATTTTGGTACAGAAAAATCTATGTGATTAGAAAACATAGAATGTCATTTTAACACATTTAACGCATGTTAAGAAAACGAACACTCTGAATGTAGAAATGGGTATCTATGCTTTTGATGGAATCGATAGAACTTGGTCCGTTCTTTGAAGTCACACAGAAAATAAATGAATGCCAAGACTATAGAAAGAATGCTCTGAAGTACCTAACTATGGAGCAGCACATGCTCAGAATTGAAGACAACAGAGAAGTAAATCATCTGCTACCCACCTGCGCAAGGTAGAAAATAAATGCAGGGGAGATTTCACCTTCTTCTCTGACAGCTTCTTATTGTGCAGGCAATTGGATTTCTCTTTGCTCTGTTTCCACTGCTGTGTAACGAATGTCTGCATGATCCTGTCAATCCAAAGTAAGTCTGTCATCACAGCTCCAAGATGATATGAGATTTCCGAATTATGTAGAGAATGTATTTATCAAAGGAAAATAAATGCATAGCAATTGGTGAGATTATAATTTAAAATCACACGAGATGTTTCCATGTGTAGGAAAGCACCATGCAGAAAATTTCTATGACTTTATTGCATTTTGGTTAATAACTCATTAATTACTATGATATGATTAATAGCATAAATGACAAAAGAAGTGATAAAATAGGGGCGCTTGGGTGGCTCAGGTGGTTAAGCATCTGTCTTCAGCTCAGGTCATGATCCCAGGGTCCTGGGATGGAGCCCCGCATCGGGCTCCCAGCTCAGTGGGGAGTCTGCTTCTCCCTCTCTCTGTCCTCCCCTTCCCCCCCACCACTTGTGCTCATGCTCTCTTGCTCGCTCTCTCTCTCTCAAATAAATAAATACCTTTAAAAAAAAAAAGAATTGATAAATAATAGGCTATAAAGACATTTAGAAGGGCAGCCTTTAAACAACTTTAGCCGAAGTTCTTTAGCCAAAAGGAAGTTCTGAATTATTTTGCTGGTGACAGAAACACATTTTGGAAATAATGTTTGATATTAACTATGATTTTATCGCTTAAGATACAAGTAAAGTCAATTTCTTTTTACTTGATTTGCTTATGCAGTTTTCTTCATGAAAAGGAAAATAAAATGAAACTGTGAAATCGTTAAGTAAAAAGGAACCATGTAAAACTGACTCTACGGAGAAATATGAAATCAGCAAATTTTCTCTCTCTGCACAGCCCATTCACTTTTTTTTTTTTTTTTTTAGATTTTATTTATTTATTGGACAGAGAGAGAGAGATAGCGAGAGCAGGAACACAAGCAGGGGGAGGAGTGGGAGAGGGAGAAGCAGGCTTCCCACTGAGTAGGGAGCCCTATGCGGAGCTCAATCCCAGGACTCTGGGATCATGACCTGAGCTGAAGGCAGACGCTTAACGACTGAGCCACCCAGGTGCCCCTAGCCCATTCACTTTTAAATACACTGGTTTTTTAAACAAAACTGTGTGTCTTGGGGTGCCTGAGTGGCTCAGTCAGTTAAGTGACCAACTCGTAGTTTCAGCTCAGGTCATGAATTCAGGGTCATGAGATCGAGCCCGGCGTGGGAGAACAGAGTTGGCTTCAGGTTCCCTCTCTCCCTCTCCCTCTGCCTCTCGAGACCCTACCGACACATGCATGTGCAAACTCTCTCTAAAATAATAAATAAATCTTAAAAAAATATATAAAATAAAAAATTTTAAAAAACTGTGTGTCTCTAAAAGCTTTTAGTTACTATCATAAAACAGGAATTTGGCAACTCCCGATCTCAGTATTTTCTAAGTCAAGACCACTGCCCATCACTGCTTCATGGCAAAGAATCCTGGAACATCAGCTGTAGACTTGGACACAGTATTGTTTTCTGAGAAGGGTCCCTGACTGTGACAGCTTCTCAGATCACACCTTTCAACTGGCAATGGCAGAGGGTCTGTTAAGGCTGAGACTCAAGTAGATGTGAAATTTTACAGTTAAACTTTATGTATACAATAAATTAAAACATTCTGATTTTCTTTCAAAAGTCAATTCAGCATTGCCTGCTTTTCGTGTTCTTCTCAGTTATTTCTAACACAGATTGCTTTTGGAGCAAAAAAGAAAAAAAACACCCCACAAAACACAAAACACTGGTACCAATATTTACCATTTATAATATACCAAAGAGTAATTTATATAACAGATCTTTTTTTCTTTGAACTCTCAACACCCCCAGAGAATAGTAGCTATTACTCTACACATTTCACAAATAAGGCTAAGTAAGGTTAAAGACTGAAATCGTCCCAATTTAGCCTGGTAATAAATGGCAAAACTGCAACACCTATGCTATCCAATATGGAATGACCTATGTTAACATATGCTACTCCAACAGGTGTGACTCTTAGCACTGAGACCATTATTAATTTCTCAAGATCCTCAGTTTCTATCAAATTAACATCGATCACCACAAAGTACAACCTCAGACTTACTACCCCTGGCCTTTAGTCAGCGAGCTTAGTTGAATTGAGAAGAAACAGTCATTTATGGAATATTTTGAGGAAGGGGATAAAACTGCAGTCTATGATGCAGGATTCCAAATTTGCAGTAAATTCACCTTAAAGCTCAGGCCAATGGAAATTTTTTTTTATTTAACATTTTATTTTTGAAGATTTTTTTTTTCCACCCAAGATTTCAGCATGACTTAAATGGAACAGTAATATTAGGGTTTTCATTTGTCCCTGTACCTAACCTGCAATCCCCAGCGACACCACCCTTTGTACCAAGCAAATTCAGATTCTTTTCCTCCTATAAAAAATTGCCATTCCTGGGGCAGCTGGGTGGCTCGGTTGTTGAGCGTCTGCCTTCGGCTCGGGTCATGATCCCAGGATCCTGGGATGGAGCCCCACATCGGGCTCCCTGCTCAGCGGGAAGCCTGCTTCTCTCTCCCTCTCCCACTCCCCCTGCTTGTGTTCCCTCTCTCGCTGCGTTTCTCTCTGTCAAATAGATAAATAAAATTTAAAAAAAAAATTGCCATTCCTATGCACCATTCCCTAAGAAACCTAACAAATGCTTTTCTAATTCTTGATAGACTAATTGGAAAAACAACAAAAAAAACAAGTTAGTAGCTAAAGTTCTTCCAACTTTCATACTACATTAGCATTCCAAAGTGTGACCTCAGCATCTGAAACCAGTAATTCTTAAACTTGGGCACCCACACCCCTAGATGTTCTTGGATTCAAAAGATGGGAGTTAACTGTCCTGTAAGAAAGTTAATGTTGTGTTTAATGTCGACCGTAATGTGAAATATACAGATGAGCACACGTGGTATAATGAACACCTCTTGATAATGGAGAGCCACCAAGAGATTTTAGTGCTCGCACCGGTGTTTGTGTTTACTATTATGCTGGTACAACTGCCATTAGTTGAAAAAAGACTTCAAAGGTCAATTACACCAGACAATGTAGCTGCGTCAACAAAGGTCCCAAGGTAGTTCAAACAGAGAAAAGGGAGTATATGTGGGCAACGCTATGATTTTCTTCATGCTGATTTCAAAAGGAATATGCACTCAAGGAGCCAGCACTATATTTAACCTGTGGTGGTCTAACAGCTTCAGCAAAACAGCATCATGCATCAAATCAAATTAATGTACTAATTTTACAATTAAAATTTGAGTGTTTTACACTGCAGTCATAAACTGAATTTTGTTTTATAAATGCAAACTCAACAGATGAAGCATTTATATCTAATTTTATGTTTGTATGTATTTAAGGCAATACTGGAGATTTACAAGGCTTTTTTTCCTTTTAAAAACAACTTAAGGTTGATCAATGCAAATTCAGCATCAAGTCATAGATAGTTTAAGAGTATTTCCATGGTCTGTGCCATGTTTAGCTTTGGAATGACAGATAGTCTATATGAGGCTGATCACTACACTGTTGACCCACTACTGTTTTGGGTCAGTATTTATTTTTTCTTTCAGGCTCTTTTAATGCCTTCATGTTCTCCCAATATTCATTCAGTGTCAAAAACATATCCCAAGTCTTACATAAAACAAAAGGATACCTATGATTATATGAGAAGCAGATTGGTGGATGGGTCAAAAGTATTGATCTGGGGTCAGATTCTGGCTCTATCACTTCCTCACTGTGACCTTAGCACCTTGCCTAATCTCTCTGGGTCTCGGTTTCATTCATCCAGGAAATGTGGATAGTAATGGTACCTGCTGGATAGCATTGTGGCCAAGATCAAGTGAGTTAATGTAGGTAAAGTGCTTAGAACAGTGCTTCACATACAATAAGCACTGCGTATGCATTTGTGCCTGCAATCGTTATTAAGCCCGTCTAGTTGCCAGGAACACACCAGATAAAGATTATTAAGCCCGTCTAGTTGCCAGGAACACACCAGATAAAGATTATTAAGCCCGTCTAGCTGCCAGGAACACACCAGATAAAGAATCACGGACAAAGTTTAATGAGTGTTTCTTATTTGCTGAAAACAAACCAGAGCGATAATAACAAAGGGCCTAGATTTTCAGTCTGCCTTCCTAACTTACTATCTGTTTCTGGAAAATAACCTCTTTATATTTCAGTTTCCTCTTATGACTTATTGTGAGGATGAGATCAGATTTTTGGAAATCATGTTATTTTAGACTAGAGAGGATCACATGCAAACCCAGTTATTTATAATTAAGGAAAAGTAAATTAGATTAAAAATTAATAGGAATCGTTACGAAAAAGTTCTAGCCCATATACTAAACTGTCCATAGAACTAAAATTTATCCATAGAAGTAATTAACCTTTTTAAAATGTTAAACATTTAGATGGAAATATTAATAAAATGTGACATATTCTACAAAGTGATTAAATAATGACTACAGAACACAGCTTTCCTTAATTTCTCAGAGTTGGAATTATACACATCATTTCTTTTTCTGAGCCCAAACAATGTAACTCAGACATCTTTAATTAAAAGGCAGAAAGTCATATATTCCAAGATGTCTCTGTTTTTATAATTCTTCCCTCCTTTGGATCAACTTCACTTCACTTTTTTAAAAACGGGTTAAGTGGCTAACAAAAGTACATAAAGTAAAAACTATGGGCTTTGGATGATAGGTGTCAATGTACATTCATCAATTCTAACAAATGTACCATTCTGGTAGATATTGATAACAGGAAGCCTACGCATATGTGGGGACAGGAAGTATATGGAAAATCTCTGTATCTTGTTCTGTTTTGCTGTGAACCTTAAACTGCTCTTAAAAAAATCAAGTTATTAAATTAGAAAAAAAATTTAAAACAAGGAAAATTGTGTGAGGGGAGAAAACACCACAGGAGGGGGAAAAAAATAAAAGATGTGCCAAGGTATGGTGGTAATCAACTTGGATGGCATAACATAGAGGCAGGCTCCATGCTTAGCTCCAAGACCTGTAAGACATTAGCTCAACACAGAAAACAAAATCCAATTAAACTAGAGGGTATTACGCTGAGTGAAATAAGTCAATCAGAGAAAGACATGTATCATATGACCTCATTGATATGAGGAATTCTTAATCTCAGGAAACAAACTGAGGGTTGCTGGAGTGGTGGGGGGTGGGATGGGGTGGCTGGGTGATAGACACTGGGAAGGGTATGTGCTATGGTGAGCGCTGTGAATTGTGTAAGACTGTTGAATCACAGACTTGTACCTCTGAAACAAATAATACATTATATGTTAAAAAAAAAAAAAAAAAGAAGATAGTAGGAAGGGAAAAATGAAGGGGTGGAATTGGAGGGGGAGACAAACCATGAGAGACTATGGACTCTGAGAAACAAACTGAGGGTTCTAGATTGGAGGGGGGTGGAGGGATGGGTTAGCCTGGTGATGGGTATTAAGGAGGGCACGTATTGAATGGAGCACTGGGTGTTATATGCAAACAATGAATTATGGAACACTACATCAAAAACTAATGATGTAATGTACGGTGATTAACATAAAATAATAAAAAAAAAAACCATCGGCACCTGGGTGGCTCAGTCGGTTAAGCATCTGCTTTTGGCTCAGGTCATGATCCCTGGGTCCCAGGATTAAGCCCCAGGTTGGGCTCCCGCCTCAGCGGGGAGTCTGCTTCTCTCTCTGCCCCTCACTCTGCTCAGGCTCTCTCTCTCTCCCTCTCTCTCGCTCGCTCTCTCTCTCTCAAATAAATAAATAAAATCTTCAAAAAAACAAAACAACACACACACAAAAAAACCAATTCCAATGGAAAAGCATACCTAATCCTAGTACAGAAAAATGAGAGAATTGCTCTTAAATTAAGTGCTTATAAGGAAACCACACTGCATTATATAATGTGCTAAACATATGTTGTAAATTGAATTTAGTTTTAGAGACGTGCAATTTGAAACATTAAGGGTTTATTATCTAATTTTTATATGTTCATATTTAAACTCAACATTGGGAATTTGCAAGAATAGTCCCTTTATCTTAATTTCCTTTCAAATGTGATCCACACATAACTCATATCTGAGCAATGTCAAGTCATAAAAACTTTAAGACAATTCTAGAGCTCCATAATATGTACAACCCTTGATAATACACACAAGCTTCCTCTTACATCCATAATCTCAAGTAAAATGACCACAATAAATCTCTATTTAGTAAATGAAATAAAAAGTTTCAAAGTACTTTCTCTTAGAACATTGCTCAATAAAGGCTGATGTCTGATGCCCAATTAAAATTCATTAAAATACAGGTGAACACATGAACTGAATCATCGTTGAGGATGCAAACCACGTGTTTAAATATATAATAATCTAATGGTAAATTTAAGTTGAAGTAAAATTTACATATTCAGAAGAATAAATAAGCCTTCGGGAATTCTCCAGGAATACAAATTCTTTTTTTTTTTTTTAAGATTTTATTTATTTATTTGTGAGACAGAGAGCGCGAGCACAAGTGGGGGGAGGGGCAGAGGCAGAGGGAGAAGCAGGCTCCCCACTGAGCAGGGAGCTTTATGCGGAACTCAATCCCAGGACCCCGGTATCACGACCTGAGCCGAAGGCAGATGCTTAACCAACTGAGCCACCCAGGCGTCCCAGTAATACAAATTCTTATAGCTGATATATAGCATAGGATTTATTAAATTTATATTTTGACTATACGCTACCATGTTTTAAAAGTCATTTTGACTGGGATAATTTTATGTTCATAAAATATAAATTCATTCATTGCATTAGTCAAGGTCTGAAGAGGAAATAAAGGGTTTATTTAAAAAAGGAATGATCATTTCAAGAGTTTAAGTATAGGAGCCAAGCACAGGGCAGTGGCTGCCAACTGTTACCACCTCTAGGCCCCAAGGAACAGGCAGAGGGAACCTGTAACGGAACCCAGTAAGAGAGAGAGTCATGGATAGGCTGTGGCCTAGAGCAGAGAAGAAAGCTTCACTTGAAGGGCTAGTCAACTCAAGGTAACCTCTTAGAGTGGAAACCAAAGGCAATAAATACTCCTTTTTTATACTGCTTCCTCCTCTGTTGGTCACATTCAAGACACAGCAACACATGAGAACCTGCACCCACACAGATCAACCTCCACAGGTGAGGGCAGGTGTTGGAGGGAGGAGAGTGGACCCGGGCGGGCAAACAGAAGGACTGCGGCTGCTTCGAGAGGTAAGCTCTGCCAGCTAAATTATTGATGCAGCTCTTGGCATCGGATGAGTTCCTCTCCTGAGGCGCTCACTTCAAAGAGCTCTTATTTAATAAGAAGAGGGGGAGGGGAGTGAGCAAAATGAGAACTCAGCTCTCTTTCAAAGAAATTTATTTTTTTATTCTTGGGAAACTTACTTTTTCAGCTGATGTCCCAATCCAAATCGCTCTTTTGTAGAAATCTGAAAGACATCAACAGTGGGCACTGCAAAGGAAAAAATAATCAGTCAATACGTTGAGCTGAAACTTAACCAACAGCCAGGAAAAAGACTGAAAAGTAATATATATGATACACTCTAATATGTACACAGACATAAATATATTATACATTTACATATTATATAGTATGTAAGAAATATTTATACACACATACATATTTAAAAATAGCATATACACAGTCTTATACATTGCTATTTATGGTTTATATATATAGATTCTGGAGATCATTCTTGGTCATTAGAAAACAAGGGTAGAAGTAGGAAAAATCACTCAGGAACTTATTAAAGTAATTGGCAAGAGATACTGTGGTCTGGATCAGTGGAGGTGGTGAACTGTCTTTGTTAACAGGACATTCTCAGATCACACGTGCTCCACATTGGAACCAAACTGGTATCCCCAATTTCCTCACCCCCCGTGTTGGCAGTTACTCTGGGACACAAACACTCCACTGATCAAAGAAAACTGTTGTTAGTATCATCAATCAGTTCCTTTTCCAAAAGCATGCTAATCCTTAGATACAGACTGAGGAACAGAGTGGACATCACTCGAATCCCTCCTATCCCAAACCCAGGGCTACAGAAATTCAAAAATGAATAAGAAAAATCCTAACATCTTGAAAACTCAGCAGAGGTTTTTTTTTGTTTTTTTTTTTGTTTTTTAAGAAAAGATGACAAAATTGGAACATGCTATGCTCTCTCTTAAAAGATTTAAGAAGACACAATCTATTCCCAGGTAGGTGGGAAAAGTGACTGGGGAGATGGAGGCAGAGAAACAAAAGGGACCTGGTTTTTGAAAAATCAAAATGCACTAGAAGAACTGAAATTGTCACCGGAAGAAATTATATAAGATACACAGAGAGAAAGAGAGAGAGAAAAGAGAGATAAGAGACACAAATGTTTACCCAGAATATATAAATTATTCCTACAAATTAATGATACAAAGACCAAAACTTATTCATACTATGAATGACTAGAAAATAAACATCAATATTTTACCAAAATGATAAATCTTCTAGAGAAATGTAAGTTACAAACACTGACTCAACTAGTAGTATAAAATCTGGATGACCCAAATTTTAGAATATACTGAAAGAGCTAACAAGATGTTACTTTCAAAACTGTTCCAAGATTCAAGTGATAAAACTTATACTACTATTAAATTAATGAAATTAATTATTACTATTAGTTGCCTTGAGTGTATTCAGATGTTAATAACCAGTGAAACTGGACGCAGAGTATATGGGGACACTGTACTACCTTTACAATTTTTCGGTAAATCTAAAAATGTTTTAGATTAATTTTTATAATTTTTTTTTGAGAGAGAGATAGAGAGAAAGAGAGAGAGAGACAGCAGGAAGAAGGGGTAGAGGGAGAGAGAGAGAGAGAGAATCTTAAGCAGACTCCACACTCAGCACAGAGCTCGATGCATGGCTCAATCTCACAACCCTGAGATCATGACCTGAGCCAAAATCAAGAGTTGGATACTTAACCAACGAAGAAACCAGGCACCTCAATTTTTATAAAAAAAAATTTTTTTTAAAGATTTTATTTATTTATTTGAGATAGAATGAGAGAGAGAGCACATGAGAGGGGGGAGGGTCAGAGGGAGAAGCAGACTCCCCGCCAAGCAGGGAGCCCGATGCGGGACTCGATCCCGGACTCCAGGATCATGACCTGAGCCGAAGGCAGTCACTTAACCAACTGAGCCACCCAGGTGCCCAATTTTTATAAAAATTTTTAAAAGTAATAGTTTTCTGATAACTAAGAATCAGTTAGAAAATAAACTGGAATATAAAAGTCCCATTAAGCAAACAAGTACTCATGAATAAATTTAGCTAAAATTACTGACCTCAGGCAGAAAAAAACCCAAAAAACACAGAATGGTACTGATACATAAAATTAAAAACAATGAACAAATCTTCCTTTAAAGGAATAAAGGAAAAGTGAATATAAAAATGTCTATTCTTCCTAAATTTATTTAAAAGTTACCTTAAAATAACCAAATAATTCCCCACGAGGGTTCATTTTTAGGGACAAGAGACTGAGGAAGAACTTGACAGATGCACTAGAGAAATATTTTTATGTTTTAAAAAAGATGAAAGTTATTCGATTTTTCCTTGTCTTTCATATAATGTAGGTTGGGAAGGCAGTAAGTGAGGGCTGCTTAAGGTACGTGGAAATGATTCTAACACTGATCATGTACATGTGCAGGTACCAATAATGAGAGGATTTGCACAGAAAAACATTTTTAATAATGTTGGTTGTTTATCACATTAAACTAAAAGCAGCCTTGCCTTTCAGATCAGAAACTAGACTTATACACTAGCAATGCTGAAAAAAAATACATAAGAATAATCATGTCTTTTTATTTAAAATATATTTCCTCATATACATTGAAAATAATCTTTAATATTAAAGTGGATAAGGAGGTATATTTCTTTAATTCTTATCATTCTTGTTCACTTACAGATATTTTGTCAGATTAGCCCTGATCAAATATTACAGCTCAAATAAGTATTACTCATACATTTCCAAAACTTAGCAATGAATGCTTTCAAAAAGAACTGCTAACTAGGTCAGTCTAAACCTTGGATTAGTCACAAAACTTGTTTGAGGTAAATTAAGACCAAATGGTACCAATTGAAAAATAAATACGTAAAAGATAATATTAAGGAAAAAGAGGGAAAAAATAGCCCAATAAGTACACATAACAAAACACAAGCAACGCCAAAATAGATGTCTTGCAAATGAACAAAATTAAAACACTTCAGACACAAACTAGCAGAAGTCTCTCAAGTATTTTTACCTTTTTTGGGGGGGGGCGGGGGACTATTATGACCCCATAAACTTATAGTTCGTCAAGTGTGTCTCATTCACAAAATGAGAGAGTCATTCTCCAGTATGAAAAAAACACACATAATCCTCATATTTCTTTGGTTTACAAACTATTAGGTAGCAAATCAACTAACAGAAATGAAAACAGAATGACTAAATTATGGATGAGCTGTAATACCGAAGAAGGGGTACTGAACAATACAATCATCTAAACGTGAATTAGAATATAATTGTTGGAACATTTACAAAACCATGGAAATATAACAAATCTTTAAAGAGACGTTGAAAAGGATAATCTCTGCCTAAAATTCAAGATTATATTTAAAAAGTGAGTAACAGTGATAAGATTACATAAAAGCATGCCACATTCTCATCTCACACAGATGGAGTAGTGTGAGTAGAGATGAACTGACCCAATTTTGTTCCTAACCCTGATAATTAAAAAAAAAAAAGTTCAGACAGAAGAGCTGCTTTTTCTTTTAACCACCAACAGAATAAAATCGAATGGTCACATATCAAATCCCTAAAGAAAGAAAAAAACTTAACCATACAACAAAGTATCTGGGGAAACAGCAAAAACACATACACTTATACCTGGAATACTGTGCAGATATTACAAATTATTCCATTTTAGAATATTTAATGACTTGAGGACAGTCTCGTGACATAACATTAAGGTGTGTAACTATACATTTCAATGTCAACTTTATGAAAATGAGCCATGTGTGCAGAGAAAAGAGAAACACCAAACTATTCACAGGTTTCTCACTATAGAGGGATTACGAGTAATTCTTTTTCTTCTTTCTTACATTTCTACACATTTGAAATAATCACAATAAAAATATGTAACATCTAGTTGTCTTTGCCTGGCATTAAATCATATGTTGTTTATATTAAGTGCTGGTTATTTAAGTAGAAATCATTATACAAAAACAGAAAAGAGGTGACTCAACAGAAACTTTTTCAAAATGAAAGATTTTCCTATGTATTTCATAAACTTGGAATGGGTCAGGGATCTTTCTTGGGTAAAAGCTAATAGTAGATGTTAAGTTCCTTAATATGCCTAAAGAAAAACACGCCAACATCACAGTACAGGATGTGTGAAGACGGCCTTGACTTCAAGAGGTGCTGTCTATGTCCATATCCCTTGATTCTGGGTGGGTTTTTCAACTGTTTTGAACAATACAATACAGCGGAAGATTCACTGTGCCTTTTTCCAGGTGGCATCCACAGCCTGTCTCTTGTAACACTTGCTTTCGGACCCCAGTCACCATGCTACAAGAAACTGGAACCACATGAAGAAGCCACGTGTAAGGTCAACAGTCAAGTCAAGGGGCCGCAGCTGAGCTCCAAGATGACACACTCATCAACTGCAAGATATCTCAAAGTCCAGCATCTTGAGCATCCAACCTAGCAGAGCCTTTAGGTGACATAAGCTCCATCTAGCACCTGACTTCCAAAGGCATGGGAGACTCCAAGCAAGAACTGCTCAGCTGAGCTCAAAGAACAGTGAGAGATGGTAAGCTGTTTTAAGCCACTAAGTTTGGGGTGGTTTGTTATTCAGCAGTATATAACTGTAGCAACATGAGTAGATACAGTGTGTGTGTGTGCACGCGTGTGTGTGCGTGCACGTGCAGATGCACGCATGTGCATGTGTATCTGGTAGGGGAAGATATCTTTTTTTTTTTTTTTTTTTTTTTTTTTTTTTTTAAGATTTTATTTATTTATTTGACAGAGAGAATGAGAGACAGAGAGCATGAGAGGGAGGAAGGTCAGAGGGAGAAGCAGACTCCCTGCCGAGCAGGGAGCCCGATGCGGGACTCGATCCCGGGACTCCAGGATCATGACCCGAGCCGAAGGCAGTCGCTTAACCAACTGAGCCACCCAGGCGCTCTGGTAGGGGAAGATATCTTAATCCAGTAAGTATTGGCAAGATTTAATAAGCATGTCCTTTGCTGTAAATAGCTATCACTTGAGATATAGCAAAATCATCCTTCAAGATAGTGGAAAACAAAAATATTACTAAGATCTCCATTTTTAAAAATAGAAGTATGTTATATTTATAGTTAGGCTAAATTCATCAGTAATCAAAGGTGGGATAAGTAAACATTAAAATCGAATCCCAGAATCAGAGACATAAATAATTAAATCTAAGGGCAACCCAAAATATACTTACTGAGCCTCTACTATATGCAAAGTTCTCTTTTAGGTTTTATTTGTTTGTTTCACAGCAACTTGTCAACTCCTGAAATCTATACAACTAAATGTTGTATGTTTCTGTTTCCATAAGTTATACTGGCAATAAACCATCTTTGTTAGGATGCAAGTATATTTAAATACCATTATCAAGATAGCTGCAATTATGCTCAGAATTACCAAATGAACACTCCCTTTCACGCCCCAAGCACAACTAATTCATACTCAAAATAGTAAACAGAGAAATAAAACTAACCTGGGCCATTTAAATACTGTGTAAGGGAACAGTGTAGTCGGACAATTATAGGTTCTGTTCGAATCACTTCCCAAGCCACAGCAATCTCCTCCTGTGCAAATATATTAAAAGATGAATTAGTCACCTTTTATAGAGTTCTTGATTTTTTTTTCCAAAATGAAACGTTTTTTTAAATTTATTTTGAAGAAATACATAAATCAATAAGGCTCACAAATTACCTCAAGACCTAGGGTTTGGAAAAGAATGTCAAAGTATTCTTAATTTTTACCTTCTACACAGGAAAATTAAAGTGAAAATTTAAGAAATAATGAAGTACTATAATAAGAGCCCATAAATTTCAGAATATATTAAAAGAACCAATGTAAAAATATACATATATAAAATGTGTTTCTTCAGCCAGTCATTGTATTTCTCTATAATCACTTTAACAAAATCAGCTTCTTACTAATAATGAGAAGCAAATATTTAATTTTTTCCAACAATACAAATAAACGTTTTTGAATGTACCAATCATATTGTATAAATTGATACTTACATCCAGAAAGCTAACATCAATATGCAGATCAATATCTACATCATCAATGGCTCCGTATTCCCTGAAAGCAAAGATTAACACTTATTTTTACATTTTCCTTAAAAGATAATGTGTGCTCATTTAAGTCAAAGATTCAATCCCTAACTCTTCTCAATGATCTCAACAGAGCGCTCAGAAGTGACTGGGGACATGAATTAACGAACTCCATGTAGTTGGATTGTCATCTCCTGTGACTATTTATACCGTCTAGACATCTTTCTATTTTTACGTACATGCATTTGCATACATAAATTCAAGAATTGTTTGCTTCATAGTTTCAAACATCCCCAGTTCTCTGTGGTGAATTCAACCACTTGGTTTTCGTTGTGCTCTCTGAAGAGGAAGAGTTGCCTCAAAGGGCAAAGGAAGGAGTTTCTGACAGGAAGAAAGGGTGGGAAAATAATTCACTGCCACAAGGATGTGCCCACGACTTTCCCTTCCATGCTAAACATCACTGGTTCTGACCGGATCCACGGGCTCTGCCACTTACATGTCATCGTGTTTTGATAGGCAGCTCTGAAAGTCTGATATATCCAAATTAAAACAAGTAACAACGCCATGTGCCACACGAAGACGTTCTAAACACCAACCTTTCTCCAGCCCACGTAGAGCCGTAAACCAGCATACATGAAAGAACATAAAAACAATAGTTTCCCCAGATTCTCTATATACATAAATCTGTATTTATATTTTTATAAAAGTATGAAGTTAAAAATGCTATATAGGATGAGAAATAAAATTATACAGATAACTGAAATGATAAAAGTTAGCTGCCAGTATTTATTAAGCACTCATGTGCCAGAAATTATTCTAAGAATTTTACATACATGTGATCACGGTGCACGGTAGGTACCACCACCACCTTTAATTTATATACGCATTAACTGAGGCTCAGAGTAATAAAGTAACTTACCCATCATCACTCTGCAGCAGAGCCAAGATTTAAACACACACATCCTATTTATTTACACAGGTGATTAATCGGTTCACTATTCAATAAACTATCACTTTGCAGGGTCCTCATCACAGCCGCCTGACGAGGATAGCATTACTACC
Organism: Neomonachus schauinslandi; assembly: GCF_002201575.2. Taxonomy (NCBI): domain Eukaryota; kingdom Metazoa; phylum Chordata; class Mammalia; order Carnivora; family Phocidae; genus Neomonachus; species Neomonachus schauinslandi. Next base: position 114,674,889 of record NC_058409.1, read on the forward strand.
CTCATTTGCAAACAAGGAAACTGAGCTTTAGAGAATTGAAATCAGATGCCAAAGAGTCGATAAGTCAGTGGGGAAGTCAGGCATTGAATTCATGTTCAATTTCAAAACCGTTTGTGGGATATTATCTGGCACATAGTACTCGATAATTTCTGTGTATTACGTATTCAAGTAAGGTTAATATAATACAAAACTGTGGCACTTGTCTAGGGTTCAGAGAAGACACTTCTAATGATCAAATGGTTTTACGTAATTTGATGAATGAAGGAATCGAAGGGGTTTTTTGATTTTTAATGTCTATGACACACAAAAAGCAGCATATTAGAATATAAGAACTCAGGGCACCTGGGTGGCTCAGCCAGTTAAGCGTCTGCCTTCAGCTCGGGTCATGATCCCAGGGTCCTGGGATCGAGCCCTGCATCGGGCTCCCTGCTCGGCAGGGAGTCTGCTTCTCCCTCTCACTCTCCCTCTCACTCTCCCTCTCTCTCAAATAAATAAAATCTTAAAAAAAAAAAAAAAAAAGAATATAAGAACTCAGCCTCTGTGCTTTCTCCATCAACCCCTTAAAAATATATCAAAACAGGGCTCCCTGCTCAGCTTGTCCCTCTCCTCTGCCCCACCCCTCTGAACGTGCACTCTCCCTCTCTCTCTCAAATGAATAGATAAAAATCTTTAAAAAAAAATTAAAAAACTAAAAATATATATATATCAAACCACTGACCAATTTTCACTATTTATGAAATTGTATTTTTTATTCTTTGATGATAATATTTTTAGATTACATAAAAAAGAAAAGGGATAAAAATTATTCACATAGTAATTGAATTTTTAAAAACACTGCATGGAGGGGAAATCGGAGGGGAGACGAACCATGAGAGACTATGGACTCTGAGAAACAAACTGAGGGTTCTAGAGGGGAGGGGGGTGGGTGGATGGGTTAGCCCGGTGATGGGTATTAAGGAGGGCACGTATTGAATGGAGCACTGGGTGTTATACGCAAACAATGAATCATGGAACACTACTCAAAAACTAATGATGTAATGTATGGTGATTAACATAACATAATAAAAAAATCTGTTATTCATAAAGGATAAGATCACTTGTAACCTTATGCAAATTTAGACATGATATGATATGCAAATTTAGATACAAAAATATGCCAATTTATTTATGAAATTATACAGACACCATGCCAAGAATAAGGACCAAGCAAATAAACCATCTCTTTTATGCCTCTGGTTCAGGGGTCAGCAAGCTTTTCCTGTAAAGGTCAAGATAGTAAGTATTTTAGCCTTTTCAGGCCTTTTCTGGTCTCTGTCACATATTCCTCTTGGTTTTGGTTTTTCTTTAAACCCTTTTAAAAAAGCAAACACTATCTGTATCTCTCAGGCTGTTCAAAAATGGGCCCCACGACCCAGTGGTCATAATTTGCCAATCTTAAACATCAGCAATTTATTCATAAATATAAAAGCCAAACATCTTTTGTGTCGGCAAATTAAAAGAAAGAACCACTAAATGTAATGATGAGGATCAATTATTAATGATGTTCAATAGACATTTAAGTGGGGTGAAAACTGTAACAAGTATGTGTAAACCTCTGCCTAGAAGGATGTTTGTGAGTGTAGAAACTGGGGACAGAAACAAATATTAAATAATAAGGAAATACTTAAAGTATAGCACACTGGTACAATAGAAAAATTTTTTACCCATTACTAAAGAAGTTGATATAAAAATATTTACTATCCAGAGGGATATGTTCCAAAATATACTATTTGGAGCAAGTAGATTACCAAAAATGCATGGAAACTGAAATTCCCTTTTTAAATAAAATAGAAATAGAAAAACCAAAACGTTTTTTTTTTAAAAGTACTTATTTATTAACTGTAGATTGTGGGTAAAACCTATTTTATATAAAATTTATGTGTTTTCTGGGGCGCCTGGGTGGCTCAGTCGGTTAAGCGTCTGCCTTCGGCTCAGGTCATGATCCCAGAGTCCTGGGATCGAGCCCCGCATTGGGCTCCCTGCTCAGCGGGAAGCCTGCTTCTCTCTCTCCCTCTCTGCCTGCTTGTGTTCCCTCTCTCGCTGTCTCTGTCACATAAATAAATAAAATTTAAAATTTTTTTTAAAAACATATCTACTTTTTCTGATTACTACGGTAATATAAGCTCATTTTATAAAATGTCAGAAAAACACACAAAAGCAACTTATAATACTACCACTCAGATATTATCTTCGCTTATATCTCATTCCATATTTTTATATGGTATATAAAAATCTGTCCTGCTCTTTCACTTTTTCTAAAATAAGTATTTTTCTATATTATGAAATATTCTTCAAAATCATAGAATTAAATGGCTGTATTTGTATAAATACAATTCTATAATAAGATAATGTTAAAATTATGAGGCTGCTATTGATTTTTTTTTTTTTTACACTGTAAATATTGATAAAAAGGCCTCTGGATAAAAATCTATGTGCATCTGTCTTCTCACAGAATCATTTCTAAAATTACTGCATGAAATAAATAATATAACTATATTTGGGAGTCTTGATATATGTCATTTAATTACTATTTTAAAAGGTTATGACCATTTCTAATCGCACCAGTCAGCTTATCACAGCGACCACTTTCCACATCCCCATCATCACCAGGCGTTCATTTGCTCGGGTCACTGCCAGTTTCCCAAGAGAGAATAACTTTTGTTTGAATTTAGTTACAGTGGCAAGACTGGTGCAATTAGAGGCTGAAAGAAGGGAATCAGAGACAAGAAAAATCAGTAAGAACCTTACCCACAGCTGTTTTCTTCAGAGTTTTCCAGACCACTTCAACAGAATTTATCATAAAGTTATGGTCAGAAAGTGACATGTATTCTTTTAAAACATTTAATATGTGTATCTTTAAGTATTCTTTATATGATTTCTTCAACGTTCTTGTGGTTAGTATCTTCCTAATTTCTAACACTATCAATTTATTTCAACAACAACAACAAAATTATAAGTGCTCTTCCCTGCCACAGCAGAGCACAAAGAACACAAATACAGAATTTTGAAGAGGCAGAGGCATTAAAGATTTGCAATTAACTGGATTCTGCAGGTGTAGATCTGTAAATAGTTACACTTTTTGTTTTTATGCCACACTTCAAAGAATTCACAACAGCACTGCGTATATGCAAACCAATTTCCGTTGTGATGCCCTTTTTATATAATGCCAGTAATTTCAGATTTCCCAATGCGAGATTACAAAGCGTGATTACAGTTTGTCCAGATGCAGCGACCCAGTCATCAGGATTGCTTCTATATCTGAATAACTTTCAGTTGCCCCGGATCTCATGAATAGCAAATGCAGAATCAAGTCAAAAGCCTGAAATATGAATGCAACTTGAATTGTGAAGCCAGATATCTGATTGTGTCCTGAATGCTGTATTGGGTTTATAATAACTCAAAATAATTTCATGCACTGCCTATATTTATTCACTGTGAAAAGATCACATCAAATTGAACCTGAATACTTTTTTAAGATAAGGAGAACAACACAGAAATGATCTGATGCAGTTGTTACACCCTGGAACTGAGAAAGGACTGCTTCACAATTTTTTTTTTCCCAGACATCTGAGCTACTCTTTCAATCAACATATCTTGAAATCTGGTCATTTGATTTTGGATATTTACATATGACCTAGTTCATTTAAGAACATATGTACGAAATGTATTTTTCTATGAACATGTATTTTTGAGGGCACTATGTGTTAGAATTCTTGGCAATTTCTTCTCCTAATTTTTAATGGAACTAATCAAGATAACATCATCATTAATGAGACACAACATCCATACTCACAATATAGTAAATGTTAGACCATCTCTCCTAGTCCTCCTTTCTCTATAAAACTATAGCTTATTCATTATACTGTTGTGATGTTTTATAACACTACCTGATCAGAATTAGCAGTGATTGCACTGGTTATAAAAATATTATTAGATATCTAGCCTTCCCTTATTAGCTGTCAAGGAAATTATACATATACACACTTACATGAAATTCTATCACAGGTTCTCGGGAACTAAAATCATTACTATTCAGTTATTTCTTGCATTCAGTGACTGGTCAGTTACATTTTGAGAAGAAATAGATTCTGTGAGGAAACATAACACCTTCTATGACATCTGAAATTCAACAAGCGTTCCCTGTCTCTCTCTGCATGCCTACTCAATGTGTGTTTTTTGCTCAGTGTGGGAGAGATGTTTGTGAATGGGCCAAGAAATATGCAAACTCAGTAGTCAGAAAGAAATCTTGGTAGATTAAAGCATTTGCAAGACTGTATCCAAAGTGCTCTGAAATTTCTCTAAAAGGCAACAAGACTGAGAAGAATGTAAAAACTAGGTCCAGATAAAAAAAGAAGGTGATACAAAATGACAGTGTATAAGAGATACAGTTTCTACAACCCCTCCTCCCCCGCTGAAAAATCCTTGGTTTTACTTGAAGAAAGTACAAGCACTGGGAATAGGGGTGACTGTCTGGGACCTGACATTCTGAAGCTTTCAACTAGATTATGGGCCAGTGTTTTTGGAAAATACTCCCCCCTTTGTTTCTTCTAGGTGCTTCCTGTCGTCACTTTCCCCTGGTTTTCAGTCAGACCATTTTTCTGGAGGCTCCAGAAGCAGGAGTGGGAGTACCAATAGCTGGAAAGGACACTACAAATATCCAACGGCAAATCTTTTGATGAATGACGTCTTCAACATAGGTTAAGGTATGCTTTAGTAACAGACCTCTTCAGCTCTCAGTGGTTTAACACAAAAAAAAGGATTTATACATCATGAACGGCACATGTTCCCTATGGACTCGGAGGGCTGAAGGGGAGTTGCTCTTCACTGGGGTCACTCAGGAGCCCATAGTGATGGGAGCCTGGGGGAAACGGGAACTCCTGCACTAGTACCCACACTCACATTTCACTGGACAAAATTAGCTGTATCCACTCATCACATTAAAGGGGCAGAGAAATAAAATGCTGCCAAATACCAGAGGACAGGAACCAGAAGATCTGTAAGTAATCCTACCTACCGGTCACTACAAATGGAAATGCAGAAACCCAGAATAAGTGGTTCATACAGATTTTTGTGGCTTTTCTCTCCTTCCCCTCCCCTCCCCTCTCCTTTCTCTTTCTTGCTCTCTTTCCCTCCCTCCCTCCTTCCCGCCTTCCCTTCTTCCCTCTCTCAAGGAAGTATGTGGGCCTGAATATAGTAGCACAACCTCCTCAACCTTAAAAACTCCCCAGTATGCCCTGTCCTCCAGAACATCAACTCCAAAAGGCCCTATTGCAATTGTCCATCCACAAAAGGTGATCAAAATGCAGAAGATGGGGCGCCTGTGTGGCTCAGTTGGTTAAGCGGTTAAGGGTCTGCCTTCAACTCAGGTCATGATCCCAGAGTCTGAGAATCAAGCCCCCACGCTGAGCAGGGAGTCGGCTTCTCCCTCGCCCTCTGTCCCTCCCCCCATTTGTGCTCTCTTGCACCCTCTCTCTCTCAAATAAATAAAATCTTTTTTAAAAATGCAGAAGAGTCACAATCTTGCAATCTTCTAACCTTCATTAAGCATTAGTCATCATAAAAAGGCTAGAATATTACTCATATGGCTTCGACTGTTAAAACAGAAGATGGTATGATCATAAAGCAAAGGTTATTTCATATGGGTTAGACGTGTGAAACACCACAAGCAAATTGTCAGAATCATTTCATTCCTGACCACGTGAGAATTTTGTGACTTGTAATTCTCCACACCTTTCTAAAAATATTAACCTCAAATTGTTTTCCGATGGCACTGATCAAATTTTTTTTAAATACATGACTAGAGGAGAAAATGTATAATGAAAAACATCAAACATCCTCATTTTGCTGCATGATTCAAGATGAGACATGTTCACTCAGTCTAATAAACTGATGGTTTATCCTGTTTCTCCAGAAATCTAACTCACTTCCAATACAAGAGCCTATGAACTGGAACTGTCATCAGTGTTTATAAGTATGGTTCAACACAGCCAGGATTCTGCTTTTGAATGCTATGGCCACATAGAGCTGAAATTACCTACTTCAGTAATGAACTGGTCATTAGTCCCTGTTTCTATCTCCTCTTTCAACCTACTTTAAGAGGTTTTTGCCTCAAGTGAGGCAATGCCAGTTCTTTTCATCTCTTACAGAGAACTTAGATGTGGTTAGCTGCCTTTCTCATTAAATACGTCACATTAAAAAAAAAAAAATGACGCCAAATAGCCTATTATGCATATTGAGGTACTTTTGTTCTTCAAACTCCATTAAGTTCTTATAAACCTCAATTAAGTAAAAGAACAGCTAATTAGAACAGTCTGTTTTCAGCAGGCTTAGAACTTTGCAAGGAAGAAGGTTCCAAGACCTTATGCCTAACTACTACTCTTGCCATGTCCCCAAGCCTCAGTAGTCGATACTAGACAGTAAATTCATTCATATTTATTTCAAGTAAATCAGACTAGTCCTGCTGTGGTTCATACTTTATACCATGAGGCCTCTGGGAGGTTATTTATTCTGGAAACATTCTCGATAGCTATAGAAAATCTACAGCTATAGAAAATCTACAGCAGGTAAGAACATGGCTTATGTTAATAGAGATTTAAATTGAATCAAAACTTATAAGTGAAATAGGGAAGGAGAAAAAAAATCAAAGCCATTTATGACTTTCAATATTTCATTTGAATGAAATTCCAAATATTTATCTAATTTCAAGAGTTGGTAAGTTATCAATAATTTTATTAATAATGGAAAATACTAATAGAGATGATCACTGGACTTAAATTCTTGCTGAAGAAACAAAAAATATTCCATATATATATATATATATATATATATATATATATATATATATATATGACAGTGTAATTAGAGCTTAGCATGGAAATGTGTGTTCAAGATAGTTCCTTAACTTTGTATAAAGGTAATCAACATGCGTTAAGGCAATACCCTAAAATGATAGGTAACTCAAATGAAAAGAAGCTGAACTATATGTTGTATTGTATGATTAACTCTATCCCAGACTTATTTTTTTTTAGTGGGGGAGGGGATTAAATTACTGCGATCAAAGTTTTAAGCAGTCAAGCAAATTTCGACTCAAGTTAAAAAATTAATCCTTGTTTTGAACCACTTATGGATAAATCCCTAACTGCCTTCTTCATTTATTCATTCTAACACCCTTACTGACTATTCATATTCCTTACCCTGGAGCCACAGTAGAGATCAACTGAGAAATAATTGCAGCTAATTTGCTAAAACCTTGAAATTTGCAAATATTTGTTTTTCCAAGCATAATCCCAATCACTCTCAGTCCACTGCAGCCGACCAGACCTCCATGAGTGGGAGAGACAGGATGGATGTATACAACCCCAGTTTACTGAGGCTGCAGGTGGTGGTGAGTTTGTTTCTGAAGTTAAAATGAAACACTTGACAATTATCAATTGTAGTTCTGTTGTACTTCCCAGCTTAAATTATTTGTTGGCTCTCTCAAAATCTAGATATGTCCATGGAAGAGAAAGTAACCGATAATGTAAACATCTTTCATGGATGCCATACAATCAAGAATCCATCAGCCCATATTTCATATATTCCCTGTGCTACATTAAGTAACAAAATATAAGCATGATTAAAAAAACAAAAACAAAACAAAATAAAACAAACCAACAAAATAGCGCACTGTCCCTGCATGCACAGAATTTAGGGTCTAGAGGGGGAGAAGTAAACCAATAATGACAAGACACAAGAAGTTGAGAAGCATAATAAATGAGGTGAAAGCCAAATGTGACGGGAGTCCGAAGGGCAGAACGACTAATGGGCATTGGAAACTCAAAGGAGGCTCCAGAGAAGCTGGCCTTTGGATTGTGGCTTGAATAAGAATGAAGCACTCACTGGTGAGAAAACAGCTCGTGCAAACGCCGGAAGTCAAGAGGGAACAGGGCACGTCTGGAGAACGGGCTTGGGTGGTTTGGGTGGATAAAGCGGGAACCGAGATCAGGCTGGGATCGGAGTCTGAAATTCCATGGCAACCTGGAGGCTGCCCATCAGGCAAAGAAGAAGAATCTTAAATAATCAGATCTGAGTCTTGGAGGGAAACTAGGATAGTGACAGGAAAGAGTTTCTTTTTTAAATTAGGGAGAGAAGATGGTAGGTAAGGATACTGAGGTCTTCTGAATAATTAAAAGTGATAAATAATGGTCTTTAAATTTATCACCAAATATTATATGAAGTAACTGCAAGATAAAATATATTATCATTCAAACAAACACTGCAAACTTATGTCCTTTTTTTTCTCCCCCTTTCTTTTTTTGGGGTCAGATCACATCACAATGTGATCTGGACACCAGTGGTTATGCATTATTTACTTTTATTGTTCACATGATGTGTCCTTGATTTATGACTGACTGCATGGGCCAGCTGGCCAAGTCTATTAAAGGAATTGATTAGGATGCTATTTAAGACTGATATTTTATCAAAGTAACTCTCCAAAATAACTAATTTCTTTAATGCACCAATGTACTCTTAAACCACATGTACCAAAAACAAAACCAAAAAAATCCATACAGCCACAGATAGTCCATTTTGTATAAGAAGAAACACAGCAGGATGTCTTAAGAAATTTCAAATATAACTAAGCCCAAGAATATTTCCACTTAAATAACTCAACAGAAAAATCCCAATGACTTACCAAGTCATTTTAATTTTTATTCACGAGAGGTACTGATTTACCTGAGAGAAACTGCGTGCGGCCCGTATAGCTCTCTCACTGCCGACAGATCAGCCTCAAGCTGGGGGTGCTTGCGCAGTTCCCCGTCATAGTTCACCTGACAAAAAGGGATGGTTCAGGAATGACTCGGGGTGAAGAGAATCAGAAGACTCAAATACAAACCATCTCTTGAGCAGGTCACCTGACAAAAAGGGATGGTTCAGGAATGACTCGGGGTGAAGAGAATCAGAAGAATCAAATACAAACCATCTCTTGAGCAGGTCCCCCTATAGGTTCTGCCAGGGATATCTTCTCTGTCATCTTCATTGAAAAATAGAATACTGCAGTATATTCACTAAAGCTCACAGGTTCGCTTACGTCATAAGTCTCATATAACGTCTTATGCTCGAAAAGTAAAATTAGAGGGGTGCCTGGGTGGCTCAGTCGGTTAAGCACCCTCCTGTTGATTTCGGCTCAGGTCGTGATCTCAGGGTCGTGAGACTGAGCTCCATGTTGGGTTCCATGCTGGGCGTGGAGCCTGCTTAAGATTCTCTCTCTCTCTCTCACCCCCCACCCCACTGCTTGCACGCACGTTCTCTAACAACAGCAACCAAAAAAGGCACCACTTTAATCTACTACCTTCCCATTACATTACACAAGTTACAAAACATATTTGTTCAAGAGGTTTACAGAACCAGAACAAGACACCATATACAGCCATATCCTAAAATCAACTGCACAGGTTAAAACTTTAACACTACCCTGGAAAAATAGTGAATTCTTTTATATATATGCATATGTGGCTACACCATTTTCATATATATAAATTATGATATTTCTTCATCACAATTTTCCAACAAACACTTTACGTCAGTGTAAGAGGAAAAGACAATGAATACAAATATTGAGGATGCTCAGTAACTCGGAACCATCAATTTTTATAAAGGTTAATCATGTTCTACTTAAAACTAACCATCCATGCTTTTGTTAGAAGCATCATCATTTCAAAACACTGACTGAGCCCAACATGCTTAAGAAATGTAAAAGTCAGAAATAGAATAAAATGCCATCTGCAAAATCTCTGTAATGAATTAAGATAACTTCAATGCAAGTGAGTGATTACAGTCAAAGAATTGCCAAAGTAACCTTAATTTCTGAATATATGTACAAATAAGAAACAGAGAAATTATACAGATCTGCAAGCCAGTTACAGAATTAATGCGCAGGGCTCTCGGACCACAAGCACAGGAATCCACTAGGACATGGATGCCTACCGTGGACTCTGAGAGCGGATAGTTGGGAGGTCTGATGCACTCACCTGTCCTCCATAATAAAATTCTTCAGAATCATTATCACCTTCAGAATCTTCTTCCACAGTACTATTTTGTCTTGACTCCTTAAAATAATAGAATCAGAAGAAAGTTTTAATGGTCAAACTAGCTTGCCTTCTTTCAAAAAAAGTAGATAATGGCCATAATGGATTAAGTCTTGTGCTTATCACCTGGATTTTATATAAAAGACATTGTTGGTGCAGTACAAACCAAAAACAAAAGATAGTAGGAGACATTTTGTCAGTGTATTAAGCTCTATGTATATCTTTTTTAAAAGTTCTATTTCATCGATTTTGTGTTGTACAATTTACCATTATATATATATATATATATAAACTATGTATAATCACCTACAACTTTGGCTTTGTTCAGATAGAACTTCTGAGAAGTTCATACTGATTCAATTTTTTATTAAAAAGTTCCTCGGCATTATTTATCCCTGACTGTCCTCACTTCCACTGCCAACTCTACACAATGGTATGAAACAAAAGGCACTCTGAACTCCAATAATAATTATGAAAATAAATATGAATTACATTACAAAGAGAGCGTTCCGCATATAGAAGTTATTTGCTTTAGACTTCAGATTTCAAAAGGATATTTAATTAAATATGCTTGAACTTGAAGTTTGAATTTCTAATTAACTGAACCACATCTGTTATGTGTCTAAAGTGCAAACAATGAAAACTCATCTAAAGTAACTAATGATGATATTCCTATCCCTGGCTCTGTTAAAATAATTAGAAGAAAGGCAAATTCCATTAGACACAGGAATCTATTAATCCAACGTGTTGGAATCATCCCTAAAATTTCCAGAACAAATTTCAAATTCTTAAGGAAAAAGAAAAACCTATAAAAGGGAATTTGGGTTTGATAAAATGCGAACAGTTTTCAGTTTTAGCGGCAGTACTGCGAAATCTGTGGTTCTCGTTGTGGAAAAAGAAGAGTAGAGGGAATGATACAACACTAAGAGAAAGGGAAGGTCGTATTGGGTACATAGTGTTAAGAGCAGAGAATTGTTGGTCCTGTTGCACTCATTTTGTTTGTTTAATGTCCAGTATTTATTGACTGATTCAAGCAAACTTTTTAAAGGTGAGGAAGGGCTTATGAATTTGTTGTTGTTGTTTTAACATTGGTCAATAATAATGACTCTACATACCTATAATCTTTGCTACCTTAGCTAAAGAGACCACCTTCTACAAATGAACCTGTGAGGGTCCCATTGAAACAATGGATAGCCACATATAGTTGTTAGAACTGTAAGTTATATAAGTGCTCCTTAGTCAACTACGTTATTTGACGAACGTACGGAGAATAAGTAAAGAAAGCTTCGTATGTATCTGATTTAGATTTAAAACTGACATTCTTTCTATTATTTGAAAGGGAGCTTTCTTCTCAGAGTTAACTCTAGGTCACTACCCTCCCCACACATTAAGTCTCTCAGCTACAAGCTTGTGTTCCATACACTAGATGCGATCTTAACCCCAATAACAGTGATGATATTAACTAGAAATACAAGGTAAATTTAAAATATGCCTATATGTTTTCAATAAATATAAAACATGAAATGCCATTTCCATACCTCTCCATTTTCCTTCTGTAATTTGGATTTTATGGATAAGCAACAGTTAGTGTCATTTGTCTTCCTTAATTCTGAAAGTTATAAAACATCATTTCAGTTTTTAGTATACTATTCACCAAACATTTATAAGCTTCAATGTAAAAACACCCCTCAAGTGATTCTTTCTTTGCAAGAAAATTAAGGAATATTTTGAAATTATATTATGTTGGGAAGTTATGTGATACACAAGCTCTTCTGATTTTCCATTGCCCATAAAAATATGGTCAAACCAAAGTGCCACTATACAGACTGCTTCAGATCTCATTATATATTTCATGGGATCTACATTGCCCTGAGTCAGCTTTTTAAATATTCAGTTTCCCTAGCAGTGTCATTATGTATGGAATATTTTAGAGCAAATATTAACATAATGCATTTAAACAGGACTTTTTCAAAGAATGTAAATTTATGTGTTTAAAAAACTGTTAAAAAACAAACTAACACAAGTTAAATAGAAAATTTATATGGGGATTTATAGATCCTAAAGATAAATATCTGTTACATGGGCTAAAAGAAACAAAAAAAAAATAAAGCTACCTACAGGCAAGAAAATATTAACCTAGAATTTTAAAAAATAGTGTATTCCTATTACCTGTTGCTATTCGATGAAAAATTATTGGAATTGGCTCTGTAGTAACTAATACATCTTCATCATTTTCTGAACTTGACACGTATGTATTATCTGCAAAGAAATATGGACAATTAAAGGCATAGTAATTTGAAAAAAGACACCCTTTATTTAAAAAAATGAGGTTACATCCACATCACTTCTATCACTCATGAAGCACATACTACTGCTCTGATTAATCTCAGAAAAAATTACATGTATTTCAGATTTATGTGTGATTTAATTTTAAATGGCCTCTTTAAAGATGTTTGCATCTCCTAGAGAAATAGAGACTTTGGGTAGAAATTATAGAGATTATAGCCCAAATATATCTCTCATATTCCGTGGGGCAACAGATCATTTGGATGCAATTGCTTGCCCTAACTCACTGAACAGGGTCCTTCCCAGTATCAGTACCTGCTAACCTTCCTAAGCAGGTTAGTGGTTGGAAGGAGAAAGCTAAACAAGAACATTTGGTGCAACAAATTCAATATCAAGTCTCTAAAAAATTTGAACTAAAGCTTTCATTGAAAATCATACTGCCATATTACTCTAATACACATTTTAAATTGATATGAAGTCTCACAACTCTTCCTCCATGAATTTTCATTAAATACTATACAAGTTGAATTCATAGAACATTAAATTATTCCACAGCTTACTTAATTATTTTACTCATCATTTATTTTCTCTGGAAAATATATTTTATAAATCTAGGATTTTTCCCTAATAAATACAGACCTCCGCTTTTACGGTAATATAACGCACAGCCATTTATCCTAGTTGGTTCATTGAGGAGTACAGAGCATCTGTGAGAGAGCTGTTTAACAAACACTTCATCAGTTCATCAGCAGTGGTCCTATAATACTCTCAGTGTTGTATAAAATATATAAAATATAAAAATAAAAAGTGTAAAATATTCCCAACAAATAATAGAAACCTGTATCAGTTTCTGCAAAAGGAAATGAGTATTCTGACAACTGTCTGAGTACAAGATAAAAGATCTTGAGCCAAGTTTTCATAATATTGTGTCAGTACAGTGAGAACATGATCTTTAACTGATAGATATCAAAGTCATTACTTTATTTCCAAAGAAACATCTGCACTGTTTTTAAGACCTAGAGTAGTGAGGGGCGCCTGGGTGGCTCAGTCGTTAAGCGTCTGCCTTAGGCTCAGGTCATGATCCCAGCGTCCTGGGATGGAGCCCCGCATCAGGCTCCCCACTCCGCAGGAAGCCTGCTTCTCTCTCTCCCACTCCCCCTGCTTGTGTTCCCTCTCTCGCTGTGTCTCTCTCTGTCAAATAAATAAATAAAAAATCTTTAAAAAAAAAAAAAAAAAAAAAGACCTAGAGTAGTGAGTCAGTGAGAGCGATATGTAGTCACAGCGTAGCCACAAAAGATGCTCAACAGAGACACAAGGCTTTCATAGTTATTCTGGAAGGTAAGAGGACATTAGTATAGATTGGATTTGAAATAAAACAGGTTTGCCCCATTACTTTATTTTAATTGCAAATTTTGCCTTGTTTTGTTTTCAAATAGCATCAAGGAAGGTGTGAGATTTTTGTGTTTATCAAGTGGGACCACAGATTAAGAAATGGATTTAATACAAATTTACTTTAATTACTGTCTCATCATATTGATTGAGACTTTGACGTTTCATCTGGAGTCTCTTCTGTCAGTAACCTCATACGCTGAGGTAGGAATCAAAACCCCTCTATCAAAGCCATTATTTAAATTTCTTAAACCCTCATTCAGAGTCTTACTGATCCAAGTTATTTGCTATGGAATCAACTGAATTAGACTTTTCCTGTGCACAATGGATTCCTTGAAGTAAACTTATGGAGAAAATGAGTATTAGAAGTGTGGATTAGGGGCACGTGGGTGGCTCAGTCGCTAAGCGTCTGCCCTAGGCTCAGGTCATGATCCCAGGGTCCTGGGATCAAGCCCCGCATCAGGCTCCCTGCTCAGCGGGAAGCCTGCTTCTCCCTCCCCCACTTCTTCTGCTTGTGTTCCCTCTCTGTCTCTCTCTCTCTGTCAAATAAATAAATAAAATCTAAAAAAAAAAAAAAAGGTGTGGCTTACAGTAATGGAAGTAATAGCTGACCACCAACTAGAAGGGGAGATCCAGAAAAATCTGTAAAATGGACACAGTATCACGCAGTATCTCAGTGTCATGGAACAAGGAGGATTCTCCTACAGCTTCAAGAGGCAAGTAAGTTAGGATTTTCTGTTTATGAAAATGGGGAAGTGAATAACTCAATTTAAAGGTTCAAATGGTTTACGTAGTGTTGATACTGGAAGGCAGTCAACTTTGATTCAAGAGAATATAATTTGGTGAAGACATGTTGCATAATGCTGAAAGACAGGACTACACAGTCAACCATATCATTTTCTAAGAGATTTTCTACCAGTTTGTATTTTCATCAGTATTTAGGCATTAGAACACTTTCAATTTCTGTTTCTGGCTTAATTTATCCAAGCCAAAATGTTTTCAGGTTTCAAGACAATATCTATTAAATCATCATTACAACATTAATAGGCCAGGTCAACGGGGTATATACCCAAGTGAAGAACAGAAATATAGGAAAGTAGACAAAGCACATAAAATCTAGACCCAGCTACCAACTAGTTATTGATCCCTTTTAACTAAGCCACAGTCAGCTTAGTTCTAAAAATGAAGGTTTGCTGATGCACTTTGAGGATCGGTCAGCTGTATGAATGAATTCTGTTTTCTTTTTGTTGTTGTTGTTTAAATAATCATTTCTAAACCTTCCTCAAACTATTTTGACATCTGTAATAATAACATCATCTTTGTTTAGACATGAGAAAGTAGGACATAAAAAGAATAGGGAATGCATTTAAGGTAACAGAATGAGTCAGTGACAGAATAAAATGTTTTCAAACTCAAATTCCTTCTCTGGAATTCTCCCACTTGACTCCAGAGCTGCCAAATTTTTTTTTTTTTTTGAAACTTCTGAAGACAGTTAGGTTCTTTAATGTGTAAGTTTTGTAGAGGACCTCAAGATCTTTATTAAAGGCTGTTAACAGTATGAATATTTTCGGGGCGCCTGGGTGGCCCAGTCGTTAAGCGTCTGCCTTCGGCTCAGGTCATGATCCCAGGGTCCTGGGATGGAGCCCTGCATCAGGCCCCCTGCTCGGCGGGAAGCTTGCTTCTCCCTCTCCCACTCCCCCGCTTGTGTTCCTGCTCTCACTAACTCTCTCTGTCAAATAAATAAATAAAATCTTAAAAAAAAAAAACAAAAAACAGTATGAATATTTTCTCTTCCCCGCCCTACCAGACTATGCAAGCATTACTGGAACTCTCGTGGACAATTGGGGAGAGATGGGTAGAAAGCCATGAAAAAGCATCTCCTGAACTATTGTTTTCATTCCATTTCAGATGCAACATGATTTAAGCCAAGTCATTCCATTATTCATTACTATGTAACTAAAGTGATTATAATTTTATTGGTTTTATAATATAATCTGGATGTCTCCCCTGAATGTTATATATAATATTCATGTACTTCATGTCAACTTTCAATCCAGTCATTTATTATCCCTATTTTAAAGATGAGGAAACCACGGCTCAGAGAAATTAAGCAATTTGCCCAAATTATTTCAGTAATTAAAATTACACATGACTAGTAAGTGGTGAAACTGTCTGAATCCAAACATCAATGCTTTGTTATGCTTTTTTAAAAAATCAAAAAATTGTCACTCAACAATTGCAGTATGTTGTAAAGCATATAAAAGGGATGAGAGAATTTACACCCACCAATAGGTGAGCCTCCTAATTAAAGGTGGGAATTGATGAGAAAAAACTCTGCTGTTCTATTACAGCAGAGCCAATTATCTGTGACTTGTAATATACTTACCTTCAAAAAGCAAAATCTGTCTACAGTGTATATGACATAAGGAAGTACAAGTAAACCAGAAGGTTGCTCTATTTCTTCACTTTATTTTAAAGAACCAACATATCATTTAGCATTGCATTTATATACATGTTATTTAAGGTAAAACTAATGCTCACTAAAGACCGTCTTTGTTCACAAAAGCAAAACTGTTGACTAATTTCAATAGATGACACGGTTACTTAATAGATTGGAACTATAAAATGATAAATTCGTTCCTAAGGAGATAAACAAGGTGACATAATCCTGAATTTGAAGGATTATGCTCATACATTTCCACAGGACAAAGAAAGTTCCAAATTTTCAAACTTGGATGATGAAATAATCACTCAACCATATAATCCAGGAAACTAGGATGGGGGGAAAAAAAAGACTGAGGAACATTAGCAGAAGGAATTAACAAAAGTACTATCAAGATTACTGCATTTAGAAATTAAAAATGAAGTAAAAAGCTATTTGTTTGGAAGGATTTTTACAGTAGGTAAAACTCTGGGGAAGAAAAATCAAAGGGAGAAAAAGGCAAGAACAAATGTAAAACAACAGAAATGAGAAACAGCCACAGAGATGCGGAAGATTTTCAGATGTACATACTGAATACTATGAACAACTTTTTGTTGAAAAGGTTGCACATTTCACCAACATAGTGAGCTTTCAAGAAGAACACATGTTTAAAAATGACTAAAAAATAGAAAATCAAAACATAATAATCGTGGCAGAAAAATAACGATTATTAATCCCAGAACCATCCCTAAAAAGATACCAGGCTCAGAGAGATTTGCTTGCGTGTTCTGTTGAATGCCAAAGAATAGGTACAATGTCAAGCCTTTGGTGGCAAAGTATATGACAAAATGCATCTAATTCTTTTTTTTTTTAAAGATTTTATTCATTTATTTAATTGACAGAGAGAGAGAGACAGTGAGAGAGGGAACACAAGCAGGGTGAGGGGCAGAGGGAGAAGCAGGCTTCCCGCAGAGCAGGGAGCCCGATGCAGGACTCGATCCCAGGACCCTGAGATCATGACCTGAGCTGAAGGCAGACGCTTAACCGACTGAGCCACCCAGGCACCCCCAAAATGCATCTAATTCTTAAAGATCAACATTAGGATATCTACTAATAATATAACTTGTCACCTTGTTGTTCAAAGGAGAAAACATGTGATACCTCAACAGAAGTTAAACAAGAATTTGCTAAAGACTTAATACTCATTCTTTAAAAAAAAAAAAAAAGCTTGGTAAATGAGAAAAGTAGTTTTCTGAAAGCAGATGAAAGTATGGTCACTAATTTTGGGAAAAAAGGACAAAGCTGCCAACTTTCATATAGATTATTAAAAATTAATCTGGAAGTTCTAGTAGCGTTATGGGAGAAAAAAACACAAGGATGAATATTGGAAAGGGAAAGCAAACATATAATTTTTATACAATATTATCTACATGAGAAATCAAGTGTATTAACTGAACTGTTAGTACAAATAAATGTAGAATAAAATTTAATAATGGGGAAATATTATCATGGTAATATTCACTTTGAAGAAAGCTCCATAAAAAATACTACCACTACTTCTCCCCAATAAGTGATAGTTAGGAATTAGAATTGAATTATAGGCTTGATTTTACCACCAAACTACATGTCCTCGGGAAATACTATTTAACCTCTCTTGGCATATGTCTTCAAGTATAAAATGTGACGACAGCCTTTGTTCTGCCTATACACAAACTGGCATTTAGAGTCAATTCAATTATGTATATGAAAATACTTGGTACACAGTGTACTGGTTACATCAACCAATTCAAAATACGACCTCCAAATGCACTAATTTCTCTCACCCATACTTGGTGTTTTATTTACACTCCTTTTATTTTTAGAAATGAAATTATATTGTAAATTCACTACAGACTCTCTCCAGGATGGGAATTTGTTTTAAAAAAGCACAAATGATAACCAGTGTTTTAGTTTTAAGTTTCAATTTTTGTATATTGCGTTTCCAAGAGGGGCTCCCTCCCGCAAGGTGAGAAAAAGTCAGTGATGCATCTTGGCCACAAGAGGGAGCTAAACATTTGGTTCGCTTGGTTTACCAAAGGCATCTTCTGCCCTATTTCCTGTGCTACAGAATTACTCACTTAACAGTCTTCAAGGTGGCTTTTGATTTGTGGCATTATTTCTATCACCCTAACTTAAAGTCCTCTCATGATGGACATTTCTAGAAACTGCCTCAGATGAGAAGCACAATAATTATAATATTTACAACACTGAGGTAACTTTAATTTTCCTAACATACTTATTTAGCAAACATTCAGCATCAAAAACATCATAAGGGAGAAAGTTGATTGCAAAATCATCTACAAAAAATTTTTCTTCATAAATATTTTGTCTTGCTATTTCCATGAAATCTGCCGAGAACATTTTATATACTTTTTATATAAAAATAAGCATATTTTTAATAATTAATAACTCCCCATATAAAACTATACAATAGTCTTAAAGAATACTAACGCTTAACACATGTGGCGATCATAGCAAAATAACTGTAAGATAGTTTATGATTTACAAAATTATTTTTATTTTTATTTGTTTTTAATGCTAACCATGGTACTTTTCTTTAAGATTTTTTTTTTAAAGATTTTATTTATTTATTTGAGAGAGAGAGTGAGAGAGAGAGCACAAGAGGGGGGAGCGGGAGAGGGAGAAGCAGACTCCCTGCTGAGCAGGGAGCCCGATGCGGGACTAGATCCCAGGACTCCAGGATCATGACCTGAGCTGAAGGCAGTCGCTTAACCAACTGAGCCACCCAGGTGCCCTAAGATTTATTTATTTATTTGAGAGACAGAGAGAGAGAGAGAGAGAGAGAGAGCATGAGCAGGAGGAGGGGCAGAGGGAGAAGAAGAAGCAGACTCCCCCCTGAGCAGGGAGCCCTACATGGGGCCCCAGGATCATGACCTGAGCCAAAGGCAGACACTTGACCAACTGAGCAACCCAGGCACCCCTATAAAATTATTTTTAAATGTAACATTTGATATCACAAAAAAAAAAAAAAAGATTAAGTGCATGGTGCAAACGGCCACAAAAAATACTAGCCTAAATGCTAAAGAAGTAAGTTTTACATCTTCATACTACCTTATGAACTAATTATTTTTTAATAATACTCAAAGTACATATAATCAAAGTTACTTATAACAATCTAGTAATTTTACATAGAAAAATATGATCCAAATCATGCACAGTATGTGAATAAAATGGCTAGATTTGAATAAGAATTGATTCCAATTTATGACACTGGCAGATCACAACAGTATAATCTGGTGACCATCTGATTTTATTAAGTCAGATGTTGGAATATACATATATATATGAAATATAGGCAGTTAAAATTTGCTGTTCTTTGTCACAAAATATGATAAACACTAGATTCCTGGATTATACTCTTTTCTCTGAGGTAAACTAATCAAGGTGTATTTATTCTGCACTAAGTCTGCAATCCTTATGCTCTTATTCAAGATAAAATTATAGATATCACTTGTGCAGAAAATACTAAAGAGGAACATCTTGTTTGTATCTTCAAATTGCCGTGACTGAAATGTTGGCATCCACAGCCTGGGCTCTGTGAGATGGCATGCATCTCGAAAATAGGACTGGCCATGGCCTAGAAGAAAAACACTTGTTTGATTTACAGAAAAATGGATCTGCAGTGTTCTTACATTCTGTCTTCTAGGGACAAGTGTTTGTGGGCCTACTAATCTATTTCAGGAGACAGACACACAGTGAGAAGAGCCATGCATATACAAGATACCTAGTCTAGTCCAGTGGGACAGTCCACAGGCTCTGGACTACTGGGTTCAAGTCCCAACTCTTCCTCTTACTAGCTGTGTCATCATTCAGGAGGAAAATGGTGATGTTATGGTAACAATATCATAGGATTATTGTGAGAATTGTTTAATCATTCATATGCTTAGAAAAATGAAGACAGGCCTATTCTTTGCTATTACTATTTTTAGCTATTAGTTTAGCTGTTATTCTTACCTATTATATTTACGTTATGAAAAGCCAAATGATGTTCCAAATCCAACAACTAAACCAGCTCAGAGAATCTTTGTTTTACTTGCAATGAGATAAATATATACAGGCTGAAGCTATCACATGGGCTCAAGTAAATGACTTTTCATCAGGAAACTATTTTGCTTCTGGACTGCATCTCAGGGTAAGACATGAATCTCACAGACAACCAGCAGAATTCTTCTAGATCTTCAAGTCTTTTCCTGCGAACATTTCACTCCTAGATATATTTATATACATTTTCCATCTCCAGAAGGAAAAAATATTCAAAGAAATCATGACATAAGTATTTGTAATAAAAAATAGAAAGAAGAAAAGCATACCTGGGTAATCTTCAGATACATGTACTGAATAGGATACGCTGTTAAAACAGGGAAAAAAGAGAAAAGAAAGGCTCAAATTACTGCTAAGGTAAGTGTTTTTACAAAATAAAAACCAACCTCACATTACCCATTCATTTTTACAGATATAAGTATAAACAAAAAAACCTCCTTGGTATTTGACATAGGAAACTTAACAGGTTTTTAAGATATATTTTCCATGAGTATAAATTGTTTTTGAAATATCTTTCTCCCAACAGTGGTACCTTTAGTATAGATAGGTCTTTTTATTCTCAGCAATATCTAATATTCCCTAATCTATGATCATTTGTGTTGTTTGCTTAGATTTTATCAAATATTTTTTTTTAACCAAACATAAAATATTCCTCCTATTTGGTACAGCAGTTCAGAATTTAAACATTTATTTTTAATACTGCTTCCCCACAATATGCTGTGCTTTTGAAACATGTCCTTTTCTTCAAAGAATTAAGAACAGGAAGACAGTGGAACTAACAATTATTCAACAGCCGCTCTCTCATCATCATGACATATAACAAATAAACTATCTCCTGTTCTCAAAAGTATTGGGTTGCTTTAAAAATAATTTTTAAATTGCATTTTAACAATTTCACAACTCCTTTCTCAGTAACCCTACTGCCTCCTCCAGGTATTATCTGTGACGTATGGAAAGTTATCATGCTTATTTGTTCACTTTCCTATCTTTATCAGCTAGACTGTAAGTGTCTTGAGGTAAGGGTCCATGTCTATTTTTATTTCTAACACAGTCACCTATTATGGTGCATGACACTCAGCACTTGTTCAATATTAGCTTTCTGAATGGATCAGGGGAACTGCCGCCTGCCAGAGAAAAGTCAAAATTTAGTTTAAGTTCAGCCAAATTAACTGCCTGTTAAGAACCCCCCCCCAAAAAAAAAAAAAAAATCAATTCTCTTTGAAGGAACATACAGAATAGAGTTGATGCAAATTATCATTCACAAAGTAAATTCAATGCAACCCAAATTACTTGACATATGAACAAGCAGGAAAATCTAACCTATATTCGAGTGGAAATTTACCCAAGTGCTGGATTAGCCCACAATGATGTTAAAACAGTCAATATAAATATGCTTAAGGAAGCAAAAAAGGAAAATCCAATCCAAAGAAGAAACAGATGATCACCGTCTTGTGCGACATGAGCAAAAGAGCAAACATTTTGTATTACTCAAGTTTCAGGAGGTGAAGAGAGAGAGAAAAATGCAGGGGGAAAAAAAAAGAGCTGAAAATTTCCTAGTTTGGGTGAAAGACCAATGTACAGACTAAAGAAGCCCAGAAAACCCCAAACAGGGTAAGTGCAAAGACAGCTCCATCCAGGTACACAGAGTCAAACTGCTGAAAACCAAATATAAAGAAACATTTTTAAAAGAAGATAAAAACTTGACACATTAAATACAGGAAAAACAGTAAAAATCAATGTTTTCATAAGTAGCCATGGAGGACAGAGGACAGTACAATGATGAAGATCTAGGGGAAGGAAGGTAGAGCTGACAACTATAAACCCAGAATTCTATATCCAGGCCATAGACCTTTAAAAATGAAGATAAATTAAAAAACTAACACATTAAAGAAAACTGGGGATATTTGTCCCAGCAAACCCAAAGTAGAAAAAAATCCCAAAGTTCTCCAGGTGAATGATATCAGAAAATCAAATATCCAGAAGCAATGAAGAGCACCAGAAATTGTAAATATGAAAGACTATTTTCCTCTTAATGTTTTAAAAATACATGACTGTTTAAAGTAAAAGTTCTAACACTTCACTGTGGGATTTATAAAATATGTAAATGTAATACACATGACAATTACAGCATAATGTCAGGGAGGGGTTAAATGGTCATATACAGTTTCAAGGTTCTTACATCTTCTATAAAATGTTGTAATACTAACCCTAAACAATAACTCTAAGAAAAATTAAGGATATACTGTAA
Organism: Neomonachus schauinslandi; assembly: GCF_002201575.2. Lineage (NCBI taxonomy): Eukaryota > Metazoa > Chordata > Mammalia > Carnivora > Phocidae > Neomonachus > Neomonachus schauinslandi. The sequence goes on from NC_058409.1 coordinate 114,697,441, forward strand.
TCCCTAGGACAAGCACAAAAAAACATTAAAAAACAACAGATAGATGAAGTGGAATTCTAAAATCATTTTGGAACATTTAATCCAAAAGAAGGCAAGAACAGAGGAACAAAACACCCAGAAGGGACAAATAAAAAACAAACAGTAAATGGTGCCTGAATCTAATTGTACCAAGGATTGCATTTAATGCTAATGGCTGAATTACACAGAATGGATTTAAAAAAAAAAAAAAAAAGGCAAGATCCAATTCTATACTGTCTTTAAGAGATTCACATTAAATATAACTGAAAGTAAAGGAGGGAAAAGTTATACCTCCATGCAAATGGTAAGCATAAGACTCAAGTGTTTAAATTAATAACAAAGACTTCAAGACAAAGATAGAAAGAGATCATTCATAAGGATAAAAGGGTGAATTTATCAGGATGAAGGCACAACAATCATAAATGTGTATGCACCTGATAACAGAGCTTCAAAATACATGAGGCAAAACCTGACAGATAAAGGGAGAAATGGACAACTCCACAATCATAGTTTGAGTAATTAATAGAACTAGACCCCCCCCCCAAATCATTAAAGACATAGAAGATCTAAAACAGATTTTCATAAAAAACTAATAACAGCAGAGTTATCTTTTTCTTTTCAGGTACACATAAATGGAATGTTCACCAAGAAAGATCATATACTGCACTATAAAACTAGTCTTAGTAAATGTGAATGCTTGGATGGTTGTGGTTCACCGTAGTTCATATCCTGGTTTCCTGGCTCATCTGGCTCTTATAACACTAAGTCTTAAGTCCTCAAAGAGCCACTGCCTTTTAGAATTTGAGTGGACTTTGGGCTATGTGACTGTGGCCACAGGCAATGCAACCCCTTCACGCAAGCCCAAGTCTTCCAGACTCTACCAATCAAACCCCTGGCATGCTGCTTAGTCCATGGAAAGAGATTACACAAAGACAAGAATGAATAAGGAAGTGAGTAGGAAAACAAGATGGTTAGTAATGAGACCAAGTACCGATACACTGTTCTTTCATAAAGTATATTTAATTGTTTAATTAATTCAAAAAGCATTTCTTGGTAATCTGATAAAAGACAAACATTATGTTAATAATGTTAACCAAGATTTAGGAAGAAAAAAATCAGGAGATGACTTTGTATGATTAATTTAGGAGGAAACAAAGAATATAAAACACAATGAATATGACAGACATAGGAACTTAAACATTTTAAAGCACAATAGTATTTTTTTTTTACTTTTTATTTTTATAGAATTACAGGTTCACATCAAGTTTTACCGATAGCAGAGAGGTCTCATGTAGCCTTTATCCAGGTTCCCCCATTAATTACATGTTGTATACTGATAGTATAATATCAAAAGCAGGAAATCGACATTAGATAAAGTTTGCATATAGTTTTAGGTTATTTTATCACGTTTGCATCATGTACTCACTATCGTACATCAAGATATGAAGCTATTTGATGATTCAAGGATTTCCTTCATTCCACCCTCATTAGAGTCAAACCTGTCTCCTTTCATCCCAACATCCTTAACCCCAGGCAGACACTAATCAATTCTCCGTCTCTATAATTTCGTCATTTCAAGAACATTATATAAATGGAATCATAGAGTATGACACGAAGCACAATAGCATTCTGAAGCAAAGTTAGTACTGTGAAAAAATTACTATGATTGGCAATATTTAGGATAGACTGAAGAAGAGGGAGATTGGATTCAGAAGCTACTATCAGTGGGGAGGTATGTAATGGGGAGGGGAAGGCGGGAACAAATGGCAGATGTTGGAGCCCAGCCAAAAGACCAGCTTTGGAAATCATGGCCCTGAATCAAATGCCAAGGATTAGAAGATAAAATAACTATGCCAGTGATGCTTCAAATAAGCTGGGGGAAATACACACTATGACCTCAATGAATTTATTTTCCCACAAGTCATCCCCTTAGACAATGGAACTATACTATGTAGAAATTAAATTATTGATGATCAAGGCAACCCTTCATCTGGCAGAACTATGTGACAGAAGCCTGGGATCTTGCCAGAGATTACACTCAATACCAAGCTGAATTAATTCTCAACAGCCTACCATCTCAACCAATAGGAGTTGGCTTCATTTCTTATCCATATGAATGTCCAAATCCAAAGGGAAGCCTTAATACGTTCCCATGTCTATCTCCAATTGAGGAGCCTGTTGTAATCAGGGCCACACACACAGAGATCAAATTCCAGCTTTGAGGCTTACTAGCTGAGTGGCATATGAAAAGTTAACTTCAACACGCTCAGCTTCGATCTCTTTTCAGTAAAATGGGAGAATCCAGACCTGCAGTACAAGCCTGCTGTGATGATTTAATGGTCTGACAGGTGTAAGGTCCCCAGAACGCCAGACACAGAGCAGTGGGTGCCAAGTAATTCTAGTCAGCTTCCAGTACCAGCAATGAAAATGCAGAAAAATGAAATTTCACATGAATGAAATGTTTATTGGGGAACTCAAGTTACTCAAAACCACAATATATTACGTTAATCAGAGACCAAAACTAACACTGATGATTTTATCTTACGGTTGTATTATCCTCATGATTTTAAGAGACATTTCCAGGTTCATGATCATACCTAATTTTTCAAATATAAAATAGAAAGCAAAAGCCCTACAAAATGACTCATCAGCTCCTGTGTTATATAGCATTTTCTTGGGAGTACACCAGAAGGAAAATCACCAGGGCTGTAAAATCCAAATCAGTTTCACTCTGTGGCTTACAGAGTTCTTAGGGAAACAATCTAGTACAAGCAGACATGGATGATTAAGCTAAAGGACCCAACAGGCAGGGCTGGGGGGGAAAAAAGGACAAAGAACCAAGCTTAAATAGATACAGGAGTAAAGGGGAGCATGTGCTGTACATACTAAATACTAAAGCAGGTAAAATTATCATGAGGAAGGGAATGGGAAAGAAAGTGAACAAGAGAAGGAAGAGAAAGCTGGAGCAAGCTCTGAATTCTGATTCAGGAAAAAAAAATGCCTTCAAAATTTTAGACTACGACATTAAACTACAATTATACTGAGGTGCTTCATCAGAGGAATGTAGTCGGTCACTCTGTGTTTGGTATATACTGCATGTACTACATGGTACTGGGTTTTTGGTTTTTTAAGATTTTATTTATTTATTTGTCAGAGAGAGAGAGAGAGAGAGAGAGAGCAAAAGCAGGGGAAGCACGAGGCAAAGGGAGAAGCAGGCTCCCCGCTGAGCAAGGAGCCTGATGCAGGACTCCATCCTAGGTCCCTGGGATCATGACCTGAGCCAAAAGAAGACACCTAATCGACTGAGCCACCCAGCAGTCCCTCCCCCCGACCCCGGGTTCTTAATATCACACAGTTAAGATTAGAATCTATAAATTATTTCTATAACCTCAATCATTTCTTAAATAAAGTGGCTGCTTCCACCTCTTATTCTTCTGAAAGCAACTGTCCCTACCAAAGATCTCTCTCTACTGCCAAGAGCCTTTGAAGGAGTTCCTGGGGGGCCCTCAGATGTTCACTATCTACCTAATCCTGTATTTTGTGTCTAAATTTGTTTACTTCTGTAATTCAAAGCATTCATAAGGCCATTCTTATACCTAACCTCACCACTGACTCCATTACCATCCTATTTCTTCCGAAATTCCTGCAAAGAACTATGAATAGATGGGAGTTTAGATCTAGTTCCCGAGTTCACAAATCAAAGAAAATTTTTGAAGAACAGCAGGGAGCTGAGGAAAATGGCAGTTTTAACATAATAGGGAAGGGAACTCGGATCTGAAGAGGAAAATGTTTTAGATTTAGACCTCTCGGAGGTACTGGATTCAGCAGCTATATCTTACAAGTGGGCCCCAAAATGTTCCTGCCACCTCAAACTCAAGAGTCCTGGATTCTGAGCTCACACTTTTTCATCTACATCCAGGGGTTTTGACAGAGCAAGCAAAACCCAATTATTTTATGTGTCTTTTACTTTACTCTCTAAAACAATCTCTCTGATAAACCAATCCTTTCAGAGCTTTTCTTTCCCAGTTAGATCACTTTTAAAATTTACATGAGAAAAAGCAAAATGCAGAAACTAACAAAACATCGCAGCTCCTGGGCAGCAGTCTTCCAGCCCAACTACAATGCTTATGACTAGAGGCCTCAACTCTGTACGTTCGCATTCGCTTGCAAGACAACAGCTTAGACCTGAGGATGTATGGTCCCTACCCCATTCCCAGTCACCCTGGGAACGTATCAGAAGAAAATTCACTCTGACACCTCCTCCCCAATATTCAGTGTTACAGGGTGAAAAAGACACTGTCTGGCTATTCATCTCCACAACCAACTCTTGCATCTCAAGCTAGAAGGTGACTTGGCACGCTAGAAGCTCACATTGGCTATTTTGATGCCATTTACGTCCCAAAATATTCACTATCACACTCATTATCATGTTTATCTTCCATAAACATTTTCTAAATATCCAGGTCAACGAGCTATAGCACCCTCATCATTTACCATTATTAGCTACCAATTGTTTTGTCATTTATCCAGGATTAGGAATTTCTAGGGCACTCTCTGTCTCTTTACTTAAAAATCCTCACATCACCCACATCCATATGGACAACGTTAAGCTGCATATGGTTCCATGACCTCATCTTCCCTTATTTTAGCTCACCAAATCCATGGCTACACCTTGGACCTTGTCTTGAAGCGTAATTGCTCTCCTTCTAAAATCTCAACCCAGTGTCCCACTTTTTAGCCACAATTTTATAACTTTTCAACCCTCACTCCTTTATTCCTACTCACTGACACCCACCAATCCCCATGCTTTCTTTCACTCTTTGTGCTCTTTATAGTCCCTTCCAGCCTCACTTCCTTCTTTATGTGACTGTAGAGCCCTAACTGCTCTCCCCACACCATCTTCAACTTCTTCATTGTGTACCCCTATTTTGCCCATGCAGACTATCTACCTGACCTAGAACCACCAAACCGTAGGTAAGTCATGTCTCCACTCCCTACACCTGGACTCTGAATGCTGCTGGAGTGCAGAGTGGATCCAAAGCATCTGGACCCACTGCAGACATATGGTGCCCCATGCCAGCTTTGCACAGTCTTGCTCAGTAAGCCCTCATACCCTCTGAGTCCACGTCTTCTTCTTGGTAGATTTTTCAAACCTTCACAACTTTCTAACATCCTGTAACAACCTGCCCTTTCAACCATCCGCATTAAGATAAAATAGATCATCATACGGCTACTCCCTCTAGGCATTCTCTCATTTCTTCCTCCCACCAACCACCTATAAGCTAATACTTTTCTCCTTGCACCCAGGAAGATGGAAATGTCTGTTCTTTTATCTAAGACTAATCCATCTAGTTGATTTATAGATGCCATAAATGAAGGCTCCATTTGGGAACTTGTTCCACAATTTGAAATTAATAAAAAAATTTGTAATTACGGAAGTGTGAAAAGATTCACTCACAAAGATATTAATGGTAGCGCTATTAAAATGAAGAAATACCCAGAAAAGCAAAAATGGCAATAATAGGATTATATAAACTATTATATATATATAATGTAACACCAGGCAACTGTGAAAAAGTAATGATGCAATGAAAGAGACACGTGTTTCTGAAACATTAAGGTACATACAAAAATTTAGACAGCTACAACTTATTTTCATTAAAAATATGTAAATATTTATTTACTACAAATACATATTGATAGAAGCATGGCTAGAAAAATAATGACAAATTTCAACATTTGTTATCTCTTATTTATTGGGTGAAAGGGAACCTTATTTTTTGTATCTGTATTTTTTTAATCTTTCTAATAAGTATGAAATAAAAAGGGGGGAGCTCGTAATATTTAAGCTCTCCCTTTACCTTGTAATCTTTTCTAATTATCACTCCACCTGCCTTCTTAAAATCAAGTTTTTGCCAAGAGTCATCTAAGCCATTTTTGCCATCTGCCCACTTGCACCTGCACATTCCAACCTGGCCTCCACTCCTAGGACCCCACCGAAATTCTTCTTCACAATAGCACTGGTCTTTTTTTTTTTTTCCCAGTCCTTTTCTTACACAAATTCTCAGATGCATTTAATAAAAACAAAGACATCATGAAACCCTCTTTTCTTGGTTCCTGAATCCCACCTCTCCCTGGGTCCCCTCTTATTTTTGAAGATGGTCTTCTAAGTCTGTTGACTTTTGATATTTCATATTTCATGCTGTTTTCCTATTTCAATGCTTTCCAGTCATGCTGACTGCTCTATTTTTTCACATGAGTAATCTCAACTATATCCATGAGTCTCCTACCAGCCATGAGCAGAAGGCTCAAAAAATCCCTATCTCCGAATCAAGTAGGCAGCTTTTTTATTTCTCCCCATATTTCAAGAGGATAGTCTGCAAGCAAATTAAACCCAATTCATACAAAACAGAACTCACTGCCTTCTTTTTTTTTTTTTTTTTTAAGATTTTATTTATTTATTTGACAGAGAGAGACACAGCAAGAGAGGGAACACAAGCAGGGGGAGTGGGAGAGGGAGAAGCAGGCTCCCCGCTGAGCAGGGAGCCCAATGCGGGGCTCGATCCCAGGACCCTGAGATCATGACCTGAGCCGAAGGCAGACGCTTAACGACTGAGCCACCCAGGCGCCCCACTCACTGCCTTCTTTACATTAATTTTCAACTCAACAAATTAAATACCAAGAAATTTGGGGCAAATAATAGCAGTACCTGCTGTTAGGAACTACAGATCTACTTTCTATTTGACCATATCAGGGTGCAAGACGCTCGGCCACTTTCGGGAGCAGGGAAAGTTTGAGTTAGTTGATTTGAAGTGGGACCTGGAGTGTGCATTTCTAAAAAGCACCCCAAGTGATTCTGAGGAAAGTAAGCTCTAGACCTTGTTTCCAAAAAAAAGAGATACTGATTCTACAAAATTAATGCTAATTCTTCAGCATGTCTTCCAAGGCTCTTCATGATCTGACCCGTAACTCTCTGACCAGCCAAAACCCTGCCAAATACCCAGAGACCTGAACTTCTAACCACTTCAAGTTCTACCATTTCCAAAACAGTTCATTTTATTCACACAAAGGAAAGTGGCTCCAGACTCTGGATGTGAAATCTGGCTCCATTATTAACTGTGTGACGACTAGGGGCCAGGTAACTAACACTCTTTGACTCAGTTTCCAATCTGTAGTTTTCTATCTCTTCGGGTTGCTATAAGGAGTAAATAGGTTAATACATGTAAAACGCTTTGAAGAAAAAAAAGAAACGAAGCACACCTAAGTTTTCAATAAACATTAGCTGCTTCATCAGTAAATATCCTTATCATTATTATTACTCCTACACATAGACTTAGGGTTCTGGAACACACTCCCCTTCTCCCCTCAAGACTCAATCTCAAGGACAACTTCCTATGAAACTTCTCCCACAACCCAGGCAGATGGATGTTTCTTCCCCTATGTCCCACTTCATCTCTAGACTGAAAGTACAGACCAAACATTTTCATCCTCAAATTCCCAGGGTTTGACACAGTAACTTATCACTCAAAAAACAGCTTCTGAACAGACAAACAAATCATATCGTTTTCCAAAATTACTGGAGGATATACCATGACAGTCCTTGACAGAATACGTATTGCTTCGGCAAGTGTTGAAATATTTGATGAAAATCAGCAAATGCTGGTACCCAACAGTTCCCCCTGTGGGTCCACACCACCTTGCATGGGAGTATCCAGCTCTTCTGTCACATTCTCGTCACAGGCTTTTTGTGATATCCAGAACAGAGTGGGTTCTGAATGCCAAGATCATAGGTATTCTCTGTATTTCTCATTTTCAAATCTACATACAGAAGGTGATACTTGCATTATTACCAGTCTTGACAGCATGAGCTGAAATGTAGGGGAAGATCTTTGCTCCAAAAAATGGAAGCATCACAGTTACTTTCAATACAAACAAGCAGAAGTGTGAGCATGTCAAATTGATCATTACTTTACTAGTTTACTTGTCCGGCGAGCACTACACAGGAAAGTCCTTATTTAACCTATCTTGAAACCTATCTTTTTACTCCTATCTTGAAAGTATAGAAGGAAATGTCAGTTCTCCTAGGCAGAAGAGGGAAGTGGTATAGAAAATGTCTGAGCAGGGATTTGTTGGGACATCATATATTCCATGCCAGGAGCAAGCATGCTTTAGTCAGGCCTATAATGACAACCACACGTATTTACCTGCCCTGCCCTTCTTATGCAGCATTCAACATCAAGACAAGAGAACTAAGCTCTCATTCCAGAAGAGAAGACATATCTTTCCTGCCAATGAAATAAACTGTTGATGTAGGACAATTTATATTACCCTTTACAAAGGTAAAAGGGTGAAAATGCTTGCCCGATAAACATGGTTACTCAATAATACGTATGTTCCTACTTTCAAAGCTTATTTTGATAATTTTTAAAAAGTTATACTTCCAGTAAGTGATGTTAATGGTGTTCATTTGTGTGACTTTTAGGGAATTGGCTGAGTCAGCAACTTCATGCTTAAATATTATATTATAGTATATATAATTTTAAGCAAACCATCTTCTCAACAGAGATGAACTTGAAGGATCTAAGTCCAACTTCGATTAGTAACCCAGATGCATGCTTTATTTAGGATATTAATATGCTCTATGGTATGAGCAAATTTTTTTTTTATACTGCCTTAGTCAAAGGAAAGAGCCAATTTTTTCTCTTATTCTTTGATTATAACCAAAAACAAAAGGGAGGTCACAAATGCAATTACAACAAGACCTGAAGAGTGGATAGAGCATGCCAAGACACCAATATTAAATTTATTATATATAAATATTATTTCCATATTTCCTCCCCGAAGTTTAACGTCTGGACTTCTCTTCTCTGTGCAGTTTGCAACTAATTCAACACACTTTTGATAAATATTCGTTAAAATATAGATGTCTTTCCCATCACTGTTTTACATCTAGGTTCAAGTTACACATGCTTATAAAAAGTTTAAGGCTGCTACAAATGATTTACACAACATGCCAGGACTGGAAAGCTGAATATGATAAAATAATTCTAAAAATGAAGTAAGGCTTTGTTGAGGCAAGAAAACATGTTTTAAGAAAACACTATAAATATTCAGAGAGATAACTGCAATAAATACTAAGATATTACCTCGGCAACTTGCTCAAATCCTTAAAGTACCTAAGATCAGTTCTTTCCAAGATAATTTCTTATGGAATATCGAGCATAATTCTTAATACCACCTGAAGACCCTGCAGGATATAGTCTATCTACTTGCCTCATCCCCGTCTTGTCCTGCGTTCTCTCTGGGCTGCAACAAAAAGGACCCCCTTCACTTCCTAAGCCTGCCACATTCCCTCTCCCTGGAATGCTCTCCTCCTTTTTGCCTTAACTCATTCTCATCCTTCAGATCTCAACTCAAACGTCACCTCCTAGGAAAAAACTTTGTGATCACCCCTCCCAGACTTAGATCTTACTCTAGAGCAGCTACACAGTTTGTAATTATACATTCATTTGCATGACATTAACATCTGCTTCCCCCACTAAATCTATAAGAATGGAAGGCACTTCTGTTTTCTTCACCTTAACCTCCCAGCAACTATCATATACCTAGTATATAGTAGGAACACTGTAATTAATTGTGGAATGAATGTTTATTAATAAATGTATAAATCCTTTGACCTTCCAACTTGGAATAACTGTCCTCACAAAATTACTTAGCAACTATGATTTAGTTTACAGCCTGAAGAGCGCAGAAGAACACAGACTTTAGAATATGCCTTCACAAGCCATTTGAGCCTGAGAAAAAGAATTTGCTAATCTCCTTCTGCTTATTTGTGAAGTGAGATAACATCTACTTCCTAGTATTGTCGAAAGATTACATGGAAGATGATAAGTGGACGAAAGAAGCCTGTGTCATGGGAGGAGACAATCAGTGAACCTATTTCTTAATTCCTTCCCCTTCCCCAAAACTCAAACGTGAGAAGATACAAAATAATTCTGTAGCAGACCTCTTCATTCCCCTCTGGATATGAAAGCCTTTGGGTATGCAGGAGAATTCCTTCTCCCAGGGGAGGAAAGAGCTGAACAAATGGATAAGCCAATCAGAGAAGCCTAATTTCAGCTGGCAGCCTTCTAACACCTGCGGTAAACAGAGAAAGGTCGAGCCCAGAAAATTTCAGACATGGAAGCAGAGGCCTGATCAAACTAAATCTAAATCTCTTTATCAATGAACTTTTCAAGGAACAAATAACTTTCTTTTTGCTGTCTTTTTTTTTTTCAAGATTTTATTTATTTATTTATTCATTCATTCATTCATTCATTCATTCATTCATTCATTCATTCATTTTAGAGACTGTGTGAGTTGGGGGAGGAGCAGAGGGAGAGAGACAAGCAGACTCCACGCTCAGCGTGAAGACCCCTGTGGGGCTCAATCCCACGACCCTGAGAGAGATCACAACCTGAGCCAAAATCAAGAGTCGAACACTTAACCAACTGAGCCACCCAGGCGCCCCTCTTTTGCTGTTTTAAGCCAGCCTAAAATATTTTTTTGTTTCTTACAACCAAAATCATCCTAACTTGTACACGGACCTATTAAGCTGCTTGAGATGTTTTAATGTGAACATCTACAAGCTATTTAAACTAAAAACTCATAGGCTTATATAGCCTTAATTTAATTTTATGATTTTTGTTACAAAGTGTATACTTGAGTGATTTACTTAGGATTTTAAGAAATATTCACACATTTTATAGAACTTGTGACCTAAAATCAATGGTAATAAATTAGATACTACACAAGACAAGTTGTAAGTTCACAGGTCTTATTATTTTTCTGTTTGTCAAACGTAAGGTCATTTTCTTTAGGGTGTAGTATTTTTTTTTCCTTGTGGTTAAATGATTTATTAGTCCTTCATGGTCTTTTGTTTGTTACTTTGTTTCAATATGCATATATGTACATAAAGTTGGATTTGGCAAGCTGTAGTCCTAACCACTGCTTTTCCTGTTTGGTTCTAGACAACAGACTTTTGGGAAGTCAGCAACTCGACAGGAGAGTGAGAATACTTTTAGACTATAGAACAGTATTTCTAAGTGCTTGCTACAATCAATAAGCCTTTCACTCTCCATTAAGCTTTTGAAAAATGACTTGTTCTCACAAGATTAATGTGGAAAGTATAATTATTTGAAAACAAGGGTACTACAGTACCTTAAATCTGACATATTTTTACCAAAAAGTTAATTGATTACTAGATATTCAATTAACAAATGCAGTTCACTCTTCAGCCAGTGAATATGTAACTAAAAGGTAGCCTCAAAGTAACAGATATATAACACAAAAGGAGGCATGCAAATGGTTTTAGCAAAGGAAAGATGGCAGGTGTAACAAGTATAATACCAGTTTTGAATATATGTCTAAACTCAACACTAAACTAGTACGTTGATTTCTCCTGTGGGAGGAGAAGATTCATCAAGGGAGACTCTGCTGACCCTAGATCCAGTGAAACAAGAATTACAGAAGACTGAATTAATGGATGAGTACCATTTAACTGTAGGTATTTGTTCAGATATTGTTGATGCTGTCTTAATATTCTATTTTCTAATGGATATGTGAGGAAGACTTATCTTCTTTTTTTCCTTTTAAGCTATACCTAACTTTCAATTTGGTAGACACTGCTTTTCAAACTCAAACAAAACATTTTAAGAGAGTATCTAATTCTCCCTGATCTCTCCAGAATTCAGAAACGATGTGTCCTTACTTTCCATGACCATATAGTTATTTTCATAGGTTCAGTAAGAATTTTCCCTCTCTTTTTACCAGAATATTATTGGACAAATCAATTGTTAATCAAAGCTACCACTATAATATATTTGAAAATGATTTTCATTTCATCAGGAATGACAAGCAACTACTGAGGGACAAGGATTGACTTTACATGTGGAAGTAATGCTTACAATGTCCCCCAAGAAAACTGGCCTAACACCTGGCTGATAGGTTCCCAAAGTTACAAGAGGGAGAGAAAGGTCACTTTCAGTTAGGACAGGAACCTTGGCAAATGTTGGGAGCCTCGAGCAGACAGAAATTCACCCAATTACACAGGTACCAAAGATGAAATGTGTTGGAGAGTTTCTTGGTTTTGTTTTCCTAACCTCAGAGAAGTAAATAACAGAGACTTTTAAGAGTCCAATCCAAGGTTTTTAATAAAAATTTCTCAATCACCTCAATAGCTCATGGTTCTAGACTTGGAAACTCAAGGAGGCCTCTATGGCCAATTAACATTCTCACTGCAGCATTTTTATTTATTTATTTATTTATTTAGATGAAGAATTACCTTTGTAAATTACTTATGCTTTCAGGAGAAAGGCTACAAAGAAAAACTGTCAAAAACTTGAAAATGAGCAAAACAGATACTGAATGTTTTCCACTGAGACACTGGACCCTGCAGAGATTCCCTGATCCTAAAGGGGTTTCTGATTAACTCAGCTATTTTTATACCCTGCAAGGGATAAAAGCTAAGTTGTAAAAAAAAAAAAAAAAAAAAAATTATAATGCAAATTATTTCTGTTCATGGCACTATGAATGAGTTTTTTTTTCAGTAAAGAATATATATCTTGACAAGTTAAATGTCTGTACCACTAATTCTCATTGAACCATCTTTAGTATGCAAACATAAGCAAAAAAGCTCTGGAACTGACAAATGAATGCCTCCCTATTTCAGAATAATTTAGGTGCTAAACTGATTAAAATTTATAAATACAGTAGACCTTGCTTAAAATATTTGTGGGTTGTGAAAAAGTAAGAGGTAACTAAAAGGTTCACAAGCAGGGATTGGTTAAATAAATAATGGTATATCTATTATGAAGATCTGCAGTCACTAAAAGGGATGTAGACTGTAACCTAATAATACTGTAACCCCATTTTTATTAAAAATTTGTATTTACCTATCTTAATTAAAATGTATTTATAGTTGTATAGGGCTTTTGGGGTGGGGGGAGAAGGGTATAAGGGTATACTTTCTGGGGAGAAGGTTTCTTGGATCACTGATGGTTTTTATTGCTGATGATGTTTGCTTTCTTTTCTTCCAAAATTTTCTGGGAATAAATGTTTAAATATTAATCAAATATACCTCTAGAGGAAAACTACTAGAATTAATTTAAAAACTGTATTTCACAACCCAAATAAGAGTATATTCATTAATAAAATGGGGGAAACACCTCTATATCTCTGGCTAGATCCTATACATCTTTCAGCAATCAGGTCGCATTTTTACTTTCATGAGCCCTCCCTCTCAGCTTCACCCCACTCTTTCCAATCTGATGCACCCCACTCTTTCCAATCTGATGTTTCTTTACTAAACACTGCCATAGGGCCCTTTACGAGCCCCTCTTAAAACTTTCTTAGCTATAATTGGGGTCAACATCAAATCAATGCTTCTTTCCCCTACTATATATAATTTCTCTATATATCTTAGTCACTGATGCTCAATATATATGCATATTGCATCCTAAGAGGTGCTCAAAATATATATATAGCTCCCTTGCCATGTACACTGAATGACTCTTAAAATGTGGTAGAGTAAGAAGTACTTTATGTCTTATCAAAGATAAACCAACCTAAATCCAGTTAACTTAAGTGTCTTTATAAAGTCTGATTTTAGGAGAGATGAGTAACACTTGCCTTTCACTCATGGAATAGATTTTTTACATATGTAATATTTTAAGGGATATAATTTGGCCTATAATGTGTCTGTATGAAACAAATCATTGGGAATTTTATTGTATTGTATAATGTCGTGAAGTGAGAACAAAGGAGTCACACCGTGTACATTGCATGCAGAGGGTTCAAGGACATTCGTCTATAATTCAACATGCTCAAAATCATGAAAATATTACATTTGATATTTGCAAATTTGATTCTAAAATCTGAACAAACAGTAAAGAGCGCTTGAAGGTCTTGAAATTTCAGTATTTGCAGGCCATGCAAATAAACAGAATATTTTCTGTTCGGATAGCTCCCCAGGAGCCAAACAAATGTAAACTGAGTCCTATTACAGCACTGCCACATGAGAGAAGCAACCATCAGTCTGGCTTATATAAATGTTCTTCCAGTCACTTCAAACCCTTTGTTCATGATTAACTTCTATTATAGTGATACATTACAGTGATAACTAATGATACTGAGGCTCTAGAATATAGGTTTGTCTAACACTTGGTTCTGCATATATAATCTTGTTATAGTCTGGAGTTCGGGTGGGCATAAATATCACACTGTCTCAGCTTCCCTTTCTAGGCAATGCATGGTTAAATCTGTGCCTTGGTGTCTTTGATTTTGGCACTATGAATTTCCCTGAAGAAAATGGGCAAACTCCAGCACCCATGGAAAGTCACTTCTCTATAATTTCTAAAAATAGGCAAACCTCTTAACTTCAGGTAAGTCAATGAAGAAATTTCTCAGGTTACAGAGAAAAGCAAAGAGAGAGAACAAGAGAGAGAGAGCGCACATTATTAACGTTTTTTGTTCAGTCAATCTGAGAAAGAAAATGTATACTAACCATCCTGGGAACATTTTGCAATGTGGTTGAGAATTACACATTTCTAAGGACATGAAATAGAAAAAAAATCCATTTTACACAATTTTATATAACAGTAAATACATTACTTACAAATTGCGACTTGTTTAAAATGATTATGTGATTTTCAGCAAAAAATTCACTAATACGCTGCCCTCTGTTATCACATACAGGCTGAGTACGTAGGATAATCATCACTTTCACCATCTAGGGTCAACCCAAAGCAAACAAAGAACTGGATACTTCTACACCATCATAAAAGTCTTTTCTTCTCTTTTTCCTCTTTCTTTTTCTTAAGAGGGTAAGTAAAAATGAAAACGTTAAAATTTCTGTCATGAGATTTCCCAACCCCTTTCTCTACCCTCAAGAAATCCTTCATAAATTATTATGAATTTCACATATACCAATTGAAAAAAAAAAAGATAAATATCTATATGGGATCTTCAATAAAACCTCCATTTAAAAAAGAGGAAGATAAAGTTCAATGCTAAAAGCCTTTGTATCACTCTTATTTATATTTTTACATTTAATATCATCATATCATACGTTCCCTCAAGACTTTCTGAATGCTTTCCAAAATTACTTCTCATAGCAAAGTACACTTAAGTTCATTTTCTTCATTAGAAACTCTTCCAATGTACAGTTAATGTACAGAGTGTGAGGAGAGGAAGGAAACGTTCCAAATGGGGCAAGGTCACTTAAGGAAGACTGTTGGAGGTAAGTGCAATACTTGAGAATACACTAGAAATTGAGGAGTACTACAGATGAACAAGGTGAGAACCAGATCTGTAGAGAACTGTGGGGAAGCTGACCTGGTAGGGAAACAAGTAACCATGATGAATATTAAAATGAAGACTTACATGATAAGAAGAGATGGAAAATGATAGTAAAGACATTAGGTTCTACCACAGATATTGACAAAATACCCTTTTTTGGTGTAACAGCAAATTGTGAGGTTGTGAGTCCATAACTGGTAAGTCATTTTCTAAATTACTTAACCACCACTATTTCTATCCCTGAATACAGTTTAATTAAAATTTAAATATAAATACTATTTTTTTTTAAAGATTTTATTTATTTATTTGACAGAGAGAGACACAGCGAGAGAGGGAGCACAAGCAAGGGGAGTGGGAGAAGGAGAAGCAGGCTTCCCGCTGAGCAGGCAGCTCGATGTGGGGCTCAATCCCAGGACCCTGGGATCATGACCTGAGCCGAAAGCAGACGCTTAACGACTGAGCCACCCAGGCGCCCCTAAATATAAATACTATTAAAGCTTAATATAATCTTCCAAAAATTGACTTATTATAAAATATTAAGTTAAAGTCCATCAATCAGGGAATCCCTTAAAAGCTTTTAAGTTAAAGTCAATTAGGGAATCATTTAAAAGCTTTTAAAAAACTACTTCAAGGATTATTAAATATAAAGACTTTTTCAAGCAAAAGAAAATGTTTTCCGTAACGTATTGATATTAGCAATTTGAATCTTCAGTTCTTTTTTAAAAGTCGAGTTGCCCACCAGAGGGTATAATAGACACCATCTGTTATGTCAGAAGCAAGTTTTTCGTCCATTTTAAATCAGTCTCCTATGACCATAAGTCACAGATAAAAAAGCACTGTTGGGTGAGACTTATCCAGTTTAATTCCTATAGTTACCAAAAAAAGAAAGAAGATACTACCTGCTGAGTAAAAACTATTATATGTCATTTGCATTTATCATTAAAAAAACAATTTTACTACTTTGTTTTCAAAGCCAAATTACTCAACAATATACTGAACGTTTCAAACGCATCTGTTAATTAGTTTTTATGCAAAATCAGTCTGCATATCAACTATTTCTATTCAGAATTTCTTTTTAACCATCTTTAGCTTTAACCATGTTTGCATTTATAGCAAGCACAAAACTGGTTTTAAAAATTACAAGTACTATGCACTAATTTTTATGGATAAGTCCTACGGTATGTTTTGTGTTTGTTAAGATTCTCTCCCATATTATATGTAGTTTATTTTTCCAGAGTCTAGTTCCAGCCTTTCTTAGGGGCAAGCACTAAATTACTCTCTCTTTATCACATTATTTCCAGTGCCAGCAACAATAAGAAACCAATATTCTTATGCTCACAAGCTAATAATCCCCTTGGGAAAATCAAGATGGTAAAGATCACAGTTTCTTATCTGAACCCCCAGTGGCCAGGTGTATTTTGAAATTCTGAGTTTTTCACATTTTAGAAAGATAACAGAGTGCACATTTTACACCTTATTGTCAAAAATAAAAATATATCTGGAGAGAGGCATGAACGTTCCCACTATAAACAAACTCATGTCAGTTCAGATCAGTTTGCCATTAATGGGCCAAATTTCATAATTTTGTTTCAAGTTTCAGAGTTTTTTGGATTTAGAAATTCTGGATAATAAACTGTATACATATATGTACATATATATGTATACACACACACACACACTTACTTGTATATATTTTAACTTCTAATATCTGAAAGGATAACTCATGAGGCCACATTCTGTAATTAAGCAAATACATAACTGATTATAAGATATCTACACATAAATACCTAAGCGTTGAGTGGTACACTTATGCTTTCCTAATGACCGTATCCCAAAAAAACAAGAGAAATAACTGCAGGAGATAACGAACATTTCCCATCACAGTAAGACTGGATAAATGTATCTTCACCGTGGAAAGAACAAAAAGATGTCTAGTGATCCTTTACTCAAGGTTCAACAAGCACATCTTCTTCTTCAGCATATAAGTAAGTGTAAGAACTCTACTAGACCTCCCGGATTTACATGAGCCACACCTGTATGAGCAAGGGCACGGCACTATGATTTTCCTAGTTTACATTTTCATTTGACTCAAGTCCAATTGACAAACATGTTCATTCTTTTGGACAGAAGAGCAAAGGAGAAATCAGTTGAAAAAAGAAAATTCAAAATGGAGAGACTTTGTTTTGATTGCACTCTCTAAAGGCCGAAGGATAAAAGGCTTGAGAAATGGGGGTGAGGGAGGGGGGAGGGGAGGTACATAGTATGATCTTAATTTCACAGAGTAGTAGAGTGAAACAGAAGTCAATAATCATCTAATGCACACTCTCACTGTACAGATGAAGAAACATAATTTTGTGTGGATTCCCTCATTTCCATGCGGAACCAGAAGTAGAGCCAGGTTTTCTGATTTTTTCCTCTAAGTCATTTTGGCCTCTTGTGATTTTGTAAACTGAGCTTTGTTATGGCAAGAAATTTCTGATTATTTGGAACAAGATTCTAATCTTTCTTCCTCAAAATATTTCTGAAGATAGAAGGCACAGAGAAAAGTTACTGTCCCAAAGTAATCCAAAGCCACCAGGCATCCCTTCCTCCACAGGTTACAACCTTGTCTTGTAATTAATATGCTTAAGTTTATGCAGGTATTTCTTCATCTGTTCTATTTCACCTTTCATCATTATTAACAAAAGAAATAATTCACATTCTAAAAGTACAGCGTTGGACGCCTGGGTGGCTCAGTTGGTTAAGCAACTGCCTTCGGCTCAGGTCATGATCCTGGAGTCCCTGGATCGAGTCCTGCATCGGGCTCCCTGCTCGGCAGGGAGTCTGCTTCTCCCTCTGACCCTCCCCCCTCTCATGTGCTCTCTCTCATTCTCTCTCTCTCAAATAAATAAATAAAATCTTTTAGATAGATAGATAAATAAATAAATAAATAAATAAATAAATAAGTACAGCGTTGTTTTCAAAGGAAGACACTTAAACTATAACAAAAATATCTCGATGATTTTTGGCAATGAATAAATATTCCATCAGTTAAAGTACTGGTTAATAATCAGCACACACACTCAAGTTCTGTCCCATCAGCTTTTCAAGAAATAAAAATAGGTCTGACATTTATAAAATTACATAGACTAACGAAGAAAAAAATGATGAATCTAAGACCAAACAAAATCCAGTTAAAATTCTTACACAATCTGTACTGATGACTCTAAGTTTTATGTTTTTTAAAAGCATATTTCAATTTCAAAAAAGGTAATATACCCAGATGCTTGCCCTAATTAGTACAGACAAGCAGTAACACTTCTTAATAAATTAGTTACTACCTCCCCATGTCCGTTCCCTTTAAGAAGGCATTTAAAATGTTTGTATGACAATACCTGCATTCTCAAATGCATCTAGCTCCTTTCTTCTCCCACTTTCCATCCTAAAATAAATTCTGTTCAGGTAACAGACATTTAATAAAAGATGGGAAATGTTTCAAGGCCAGGCTTCATAGTCCTAATATATACCTTTTTCTCCTTTTAAAACCAATGAGTATTTTTATGTTTAAAGTCTGCAAGGTGACAAGGATACTGAAGTTGTCATCAGTGTCAAGAAAGAGTCCAAATTTATCGGTAAGAAAGGGAAAGAAAAACACTTAAGACAGCTAATCTGGAAGAGATGGATGGAAGATGCCTGCAGGAGATATTCATACCTAACTGAAAAGAAATAATTCAAAAAGAGTTACCTTTCTGAACTGCAAAGGGAAATAAAATTCATTCCCATAACACTCATAAAATTATAGTCATAAAAATGGACCATCTATCTGGGCCTCTTATTTTATAGGTAAGGAAATTAAGGTGTAGAGAGGTCTATCAATCTGTCTTTGGCTACAAAGCCCTTGGTCCAGAACTTAGGTTTCCTTTGATCTAGATGCCTTTCATTAAATTTTACCATTTTCACGATTATTTAATTGAATTTGTACAGCATATTTATTAACATTTATATGCAGCAGAACACCAGCTCTTGGTCCAAGTCAGAAATGAATCAATTTAAACAATCATGAAATGTACTTAATAACCTAATGTAAAAAAAAAAATTACTTTTCCTCTATATTTTGTTTCCTTAGCAAAGCACCGTTTGTGAAAGGAGACCCATCTAACTCTATTTGGCATCAGTTTTGCAAATCAATATTAGTTAGCAAAGGAAAGTTCTTTTAATGATGAGGTGACTGTTTAAACTACTTTTACTTAGTACGTAGTTGCCAGAGCAATGAAAGCAAAATGTGTCTAATTGTATCTTTTTTTTTTTTTTAAAGATTTTATTTATTCATTTGAGACACAGAGATACAGAGAGAGAGAGCATGAGCAGGGAGAGAGGCAGAGGGAGAAGGAGAAGCAGGCTCCCTGCTGAGCCAGGAGCCCGATGTGGGGCTCGATCCCAGGATCCTGGAATCATGACCTGAGCCGAAGGCAGATGCTTAACCATCTGAGCCACCCAGGCGCCCCCAATTGTATCTTTTTAAATGAATGAGATTTTCACTTTAGAAGAGGAGCAAGGTTCAACAACCACACACTTACATATGTACCATAAGACTGGACCATAAAATTACCCCATTTATGAGAAAAAATGTTTTAAATCTTCATTCAGTATTTTAAAAATGAGCTCTTAGTTATCTTTATTTACCTCAGTGAAGATCTTTGTTTTGTGTCATCACATTATTAAATATTTTGCAAAGTTAACATATAGATATCTCCCATATGAAAGGATATGGGGAAACTCTAAAATACTCCATATAAAATTTCATTTTGAGTGATATCAAAATTATACTTTGTAAGTTATGCAACATTTTAAATTCTGTTGGGGAAGCTATCCATTCAAAAAATATTTAACTTCCTTGATATTAAAAAATTAGTTTTACTTTTTATCTTTGATAAATATTTTTAAATCAGACATTCTTGTGAAAGGAAAGACAACTAATTCTGGGAAGGGAGTAGCCAAAGTCTCATGTGGGTGCCAAAAAAGAATGAAGGCAGGGGGAGGGTGGTGGGGAAGGGAGGAAGAGAGAAAGACAGAAAAAGAAAAAAACAAGTCTGTAGTTTTAAGAACTGAGGAAACTGTAGGCCATTGATTTTGAAAATGTAATTCCTACAAAAACAAGAACCTGACACACAAATAGATATTTTGACAAAAAAGCAAAAGTGAAGCTGAGACAGCCATCAATTAAATTGCACTCAGGATATTAGAGAAGAAAAAGAATATGAGAATGAGGTCAATTTAAGGATTATGTGTAAATATCAAATGACAAATATTTCTCAGAACTCAAAGTGTTAAGATCAACAGAATCATTTTTACCATTTTTAATGAGCTGATTCATAGATCACTCAACATTCAAATCATTCTTTGAAGTCAGTCTAATTGCAATAGCATCCTTTCATCACCTATATGTAATCCATCACCTATATGCAGTCTGAGATCTAAAACTGCAAGTACCAATAAAGCTTCTTCCCAGGATGCTGTCATTTAACAGAGGAAACAAGATAATGGCTTAGAAATATTCATTAGAATTGAAAGGAAAATGCTTAAGCCTTAATTATTTCCACCTAGAAAACGATACAGAACTAATGCTGGCAATGGTCATGTCTGCCCAGCTCTAGTCCCGAGACCTTCCTTCTCAAACGTGCACCATCTTAACCCACCCTGACATTTACAAACATGCCTCTGAGGAAGCAATTCAAAGTCGTTATCCTATTATGGCTAAAAAATACTACAAAACAAAGGAGAACTTTTAAAAGCACACAAGAGGTTTTATAAATATGGCAAATACTAAGCCCTTGAGAGAAATGACATTCATACTCAGAGTGAAAAGAGGTCAAAAGGAACTATATTCAGTGATTAGCTCCCACCCATCATTAATAGTCAGAACTCATGCGTTCATTCAGCCAGTTAAGGGGTAAATGATTACTGAAGACCTACTCTGGGCCAACATAGCTGAATTAAAATAGACGCAGCCCCTGACCTCAGGAAGTTTCAAGCCTGGCCAAGGAAAATACAATAAAAATATCTCTGAAATAAATGAAAACTACATCCATGACAAATGCTCTTGAGGAAGATGACATCATAAACCGGAGCATAAAACAAGGGCACATAACTTGCCATCATCGGTGCAGGGACCGAAAGTTTCCCGCAGAAATCTGTAAAGCGGTAAAAGAAAAGGAGTGGAGGAATTTAAACACACCACGTGCATTCTTCAAAATTTTCATTTTCTAGGCATAGAGCTTCCAAACTAAATGTGGAGGGCACAGATTGTATTTTATTCCTCTAGGTATCGGCAGTATCTGTGACCACTGGCACACTGGAAGGTGCAAATCATAATCTGCCTTAACATATTTTGCTGAAAAGAATGGAAAGCCTACAAGTAACGCAGACTACCTGAAGTATTTACATTTTGTAAAATATAGTCCACATCTACCCTTGCCACAAGTTTGACCGAAACACTTGCCACTAATTTGATCAAAGCACAGTATCTACACACAGAAGACGACCATGAAAAGTGGGATACAGCTTGGCTGGACCAGTGTCCATCTTCTCCAGAGGAAGCCAAGCCCCGTGGAAAGAAGGAGCAATAGGTGCGGGCACTGGGCGAACTCCCAACAGAGTATTTGGCACGCGATAGCCGGGGCTGACTCACAATGTGTCCAAATGTGCCTACAGCATTTTGCACAAGGAAGTAGCTCGGATGTTCATTAAAAGAAGGGGAGGTGATCTTAAAAATACTACAGCCCTGCTGATGAGGAGCTGACGATATAATGATTACCAAAACAAGCATCGGGGCAACCCTCTGTCACTCACAAAACACAAGTACAAAGAAAGTGCCTGGGCTTTTCTTACCAACTTAAAAGGCCCTGAAAAATCTCAGATTAGTTTGATTTACGACTGTAAATGTCATCCTCCTGACTGTCTTGATCGGGCTCTAAGGGAGGCTTCAAGACAGTCAGGACAGTCACAATTCAAAGGAATGCAGATATGCACCCCATTAGAAAAGCTATCTGAGCAGGACTGCTTACAA
>NC_058409.1:114719849-114789812 GCF_002201575.2 Neomonachus schauinslandi
AGATATGCACCCCATTAGAAAAGCTATCTGAGCAGGACTGCTTACAAACTGAGAAGGCCAACCAACACCAGCAGTGCCATTTTGAAACACAACCACCCGCAGAATAGAACATACTGGGGAGATTTCAGAAAGACTGGCTTAAGATCTAACAGACCTTCTACTGCTGTTGTAACTTAGCTATAAACCCTTTTCTGAGTACCAGTGTCGTAAAAACTGTATAAACAACTGGAAAGGTCTACTGTGGAAAAAAACAATTAGTAAATTAATAAATTACTCTGTAATTTGTGTTACGTAGATCACTAATTTTGTTTTAATTAACAGCCATTATTAACAGTAAACACAGGAAATTATGTCTGAATTTCATAGACATGAACTGACCGAACATGTGTTCATGTTAGGATGCACAGTTGGCCAATAATTTCCCAGATTAATAGTGATGACTCGAAGATAAGATTGTTATTTGAGCCTATGTGGGAAGTATCTTGTTAAAAACATAACTAGGTAGGGGCACCTGGGTGGCTCAGCTGGTTAAGTGTCTGCCTTCGGCTCAGGTCATGATCCCAGGGTCCTGGGATGGAGCCTCACGTTGGCCCCTCCCTGCTCAGCTGGGAGCCTGCTTCTCCCTCTCCCTCTGCTGCTCCCCCTGCTCGTACTCTCTCTCTTTCATTCTGTCAAATAAATAAAATCTTTAAAATATATATGTAACTAGGTAAATAATTCACTGGTTGTTCTTCTCACTTTAGACATCAGCCAAAATTCACCTCTAGCTAATACACACATACATAAATATTATATAAAATGCTTTATAAAGAACAACTACATTCATTTAACTGGTATTAAGCTACTAGTCCAATTGAAAAAGTTCTACAATGATAACAAAAACATTGACTAAAAGAGTATTATATACAGCCAAAATTGTCATGTGTATTGCTTTTACCAAAAAAACTTTAAAAACAAATAACACGATTACAATATTTCCCATTAATGAAAAATTACATTGTAGGCAGATGAGTGGAAGAGGGCAGAATACCTAACATTTCACCATATATCATGGTCAGTCACTTCTGATGGACACAATTGTGGTTCTCATCCATCTAACATATCACAACGTCAATATCATTTCACGTAGCTACAAATTCCTTTCTGAATCAATCAACTTCTGTTTTCATTCAGTAAAGGGTAACTAAAATGATTTTTTTCCTTTGCTGTGCTGGCCCATGGACTGTATCATTTAAAGGGAAACAAAACAACACATTTGATTAGCTAGAATTTTATTTTAACATTTGATTAGCTATAATGTATTTTAAATGCGTCTACTGAAAAGTCAGCAATCTGCATGCTTATTAAGGTAGGTAAAAGTAAAGAATCCATTTTCACACATACAGTCAATTTCACCGAGCTATATATTTGTTTGTTCATTCCAAAAGCAAAAAGGAAAGGCATGTAATCTGAAGAGACAATCATAGTTCCGAGAATTTTTACAGTTGGTCCTGAAGAATATTTATAGGCATGTCATTGCACAGATGGAGGTTGACCCAAAGAGAATAATTTCTTCTGGAGAAATTGAAACCCTCTACTTAAAATTTAAAAAGGACACTAAATTCCTCATAAATATACTTTAAAAAATATTTCAATGTCTCTAGGAATTAAACCTTTGATTGAGAAGAAGTATTTTTTAAATTTCCCTTCCTTCTTCCTAAAAGAGTGTTTGGTTTTTGTTTTTTTTTTTTTAATCTAATAAGGGATAGAAATAAACCTGTTTGGGGAAATCTGGAAATATTCCCTAATGCATATTTTTTTCTTATGTTTCCTTTATTTTTCTCATTCAGTTTTCTTTTTTGTTATTTTCCTTCCTCAAGAACTTATTCTTACCTCTGATTGTAGGATTACGACCACCAAGCATAAAGGTACTACCTGCCATAGGTAAATCATAAATTCAATGGATCACACCATTATGGAGCTTTAAAGAGCTTCTTAACTTCTCACATTATAGGTATGAATGAACAAGAAAGCAAATAGAGGTTAACATATTTATTTGATACCATATAGCAAGAAAGTGATGGAATTAGCACAAGAACCTAGTATTCATGCAAACCCAAACCACCTAAATGAAATTAAATGTAAATCAGCCAAGAACAAACCATCACTTCTTTTCAAAGAGAAAGGCCCCTGCTAGCCAAACACTTTGCTATCCAAACACTTAACCATATTAATGTTAAATCATCATCATCATTGTCATCACGATTATATCACCATCACCAAAGTCTTGAGAAGGCAACTATTTAATCTAGGAAATGAGAGAGAACAATCTATTCCTAGTAGGGAATACACTGAACTCAAAACCCTTGGGCAAGAGTGCAAGAAGGAGAAATCTAATAGCTAACCAATGCTTCCCTAAGACCAGACTTCACTTCAGGACTCTGAAGGAAGTTTTTAAAACAAGCATCTGAGAACCAAATGATAACATTTAAAAAATTATCATCCATTAAAGGCATCTGAAAGTTGACTTACAAGGGAAAGGAATTTTGAGCTTATTGCCAATATTTGCATGCAAAGTAAAAGCTATTACCATATTTAAGAGGCAAAAATATACTTTAACATTCATAGAGTGAAAATGCTGGGCAAGAAATAATAAGTTATCCCTAATCAGTAAATTATTTCAAATGGCATCTGATAGCTGTTGACTGTTGCCAAGCCACATTATGGATCATTCCAGTAAGCTGGCTATAAAATAATACAATTACCAATGTTGATTATCTGCTGCAGAAATATTCATGATTTAGAGTGAACTGAAATGCCTCCTTGGGATGCACTGTCCCAAACATTCCTAGTGAGTACACCACTCACATCATTCTGCAGGGTTAGGAAAGGTCCGGGGTAACATGAGATGCGTAATATCTTTAAGTACACAAAACATCCATGCCTGAAAAATTGGGCAAATAATCTCTGGGAGAGGCAATGTCCTGTGTTCACTAAATCCTATGTCTTCCCGAACACACAGCTGGATTCCAAGGTCCCAAGACGGCTGAGAAGCATATACCTTTTGGTACCAATTCTTACATCAGTAGTCGTTTAACACAACAGATGCTGACTTCTCATCCATATCACAGAATATGGAGAAGAGCAGGAGATCCTGTCTCCTGTCAGTGAGTGAGGAGAGGAGAGGAGAGGAGATCCTCCTCCAGTCAGCGAGGGCCAAGGCTTGTTAAACTATTGTGCCCAACAATCTGCTAAGGCTTCATCCTCCTCTTGCACTCAATCCACACGTGCAAGAAACAAACGTGCATGAAAGTCACGAAGAAAAGTTTCATGGGCAAAGCCTTGAAGTGACATACATCACTTCCATCCACACCCCATTCTCAGGAACTCAAGTGTATGATCATACCTAAGTGCCAGGGAGGCTGGAAAATGTGGTCTAGCTGTGTGCCCAGGAGGAAAGGAATTTGGTGAACTTACAGAAGTCTATACCACAGCATCTTTTAACATTATTAATATTTGGCTTACTGTAAAATTTAATTAGTTTGAAACGCTTCCATTGTTAACTATAGAACTTCAGTTTTCCAATGCCTTTCATTAGAAATTAATGGCAGAGAAAAACAAATATCCATACAGGCATGCCTTGGAGATCTTGCAGGCTCAGGCCCAGACTACTGCAATAAAGCAAATATCGCACACAATAAAGCGAACCGAACAAATTTTTGTTTCCCAAGGCATATAAAGTTTTATTCACACTATACTGTAGCCTATTAGGTGTGCGTTAGCATTATGTCTAAAAGAACAAGGTACACACCTTAATTAAAAAATACTTTGTTGTTACAAAACACTATCCATCATTTGAGCTTTCAGTGAGCTGTAATCTTTCTGCTGATGGAGGGTCTTGCCTTGATGTTAATGGCTGTTCACTGATCAGGGTGGTGGCTGCTCAAGGCTGGGGTGGCTGTGGCAGTTTCTTAAAATAAGACAACAATGATCCGCTGCATTTGCTGCTTCTTCCTTTCACGAATGATTTCTCTGTAGATGAGATGCTGTATGATAGCCTTTTGTCAGCAGGAGAACTTCTCTCAAAATTGGAATCAATCCCCTCAAACCGTGCCACTGATTTACCAACTTAGTTTATGTGATCTTTTAAATCCTTGGCCGTCATTCCAACCATCTTCACAGCATCTTCACAGGAGCAGATTCCATCTCAGGAAACCACTTTCTTTGCTCATCCGTAAGAAGGAAGTCCTCATCTGTGAAAGTTCTATCACAAGACTGGCAGCAAGTCCATCACATGGGCAGGCTCTGCTTCTAATTCTGGTTCTCCTGCTGTTTCCACCACATCTGCAGTGACTTCCTCCACGGCAAGTTGGAACCCCCTCAACATCCTCCATCAGGGCTGGAATCACCTGCTTCCAAGCACCTGGCCATGCTGTCATGTTGACCTCTTCCCTGGAATGAGGAATGTCTTTAAAGGTTGCTACAACGCTGAATCCTTTCCAGAAGGTTTTCAAGTTCTTTTGCCCAGTTTCATCACAGAAATCACTGTTTCTGGCAGCTAAGGCTTTACAAAATGTATTTCTTAAGTAATAAGACTTAAAGTTGAAACGACTCCAGCAGAAAAGATGCTGTGTTCGCAGGCATGAAAACATTCATCTCGTTGTGCTCCTCCATCGGAGGGGCTCTTTGGCGACCAGGTGCCCTGTCAATGAGCAGCAATATTTTGAAAGAAGTCTTTTTTTTTTTTTTCTGAGGTCTCAACAGTGGGCTTAAAATGTTCAGTAAACCATGTTGTAAACAGATGTGCAGTCATCCAGGCTTTATTGTTCCATTTGCAGAACACAGGCAGAGTAAGTTTAGCATCACTTTTTTTTTTTTAAAGATTTTATTTATTCACTTGAGAGAGAGAGAATGAGAGAGAGCACATGAGAGGGGGGAGGGTCAGAGGGAGAAGCAGGCTCCCCGCCGAGCAGGGAGCCCGATGCAGGACTCGATCCCGGGACTCCAGGATCATGACCTGAGCCGAAGGCAGCCGCTCAACCGACTGAGCCACCCAGGCGCCCGTTTAGCATCACTCTTAAGGGCCCCAGGATATTCAGAATGCTCAAAGAGCACTGGCTTCAACTTAAAGCCACAAGCTGTGTGAATCCCCTCACAAGAGGGTACGCTTGTCCTTGGAAACTATGAATCCAGGCACTGACTTCTCCTGTGTAGCTATGAAAGTCCTAAATGGCTTCTTCTTCCAACATAAGGCTGTTTTGTGTCCACTGAAAATCGGCCACTTAGTGTAGCCAAGTTCTGACCTCGGCCAGATCTTCTGGGTAACCCACTGCAACTTCCACATCAGTACCTGCTGCTTTCCCCCTGCTCTTTGATGTTATGAAGACGGCTTCTTCCCTGAAACCTCATGTCCCAATCTCTGCTAGCTTCAGACTCTGCTTCTGCAGCTTCCTCACCTTCCTGAGCCTTCACGGAATTGAAGAGAGTTAGGTCCTTGCTGTGGATTAGGCTTTGCCTTAAGGGAACACTATGGGTGGTTTGATCTTCTATCCAGACTACTCAAACTTTCTCTATAATCAGCAATAAAGCTGTTTCGCTTTCTTATCATTTGTGCATTCACTGGAGTAGCACCCGAAATTTTCTTTAAGAACTTTTCCTTTCCCTTTACAGCCTGGCTAATTGGTGGTGCAAGAGGCAAGCCTAGCTTTTGACCTACCTCGGCTTTCGACGTGCCTTTCTCACTAAGCTTAATGATTTCCAGCTTTTGATTTCAAGTGAGAGACGTGTGACTCTTGCATTCACTTAATCACTTAGAGACCATTGCAGGGTTATTAACTGGCCTAATTTTAATACTGTTGGGTCTCAGGGAATAGGGAGGCTGGAGGAGAGGGAGAGAGACCGGAACAGTCAGTGAAGCCGTCAGAACATACACACTTATCCATAAAGTTCCCCATCTAATGGACGCAGTTCATGGCTCCCCAAAATAATTACAACAGTAGCATCAAAGATCACGGACCACAGACCACCATAACAAATATAACAATGAAAAAGTTTGAAACATTGCAAGAATTACCAAAATGAGACAGAGAGACCCAAAGTGAGCAAATGATGTTGGGGAAATGATCCCGATGGGCTTGGTCAACATAGGGTTGCCATAAACCTTCAATTTGTAAAAAATGAAATATCTGAAAGCACAATAAAATGAGGCATGCCTGTAATTTTAAATTTTTCAGTAATCCCCAAAACTTTCACGAAAAACTGTTCAGTCCAGCTGTCCTTCCTCCTTCAAATATTACACTGAAACATTCATTATGAAAACTGTTAACATATTTTAATTGGACAGAATGAAAAAGGGAACAGCTTGGACATGAAAAATAAAAGCTGATTCATCTACTTAGTCACATTCCTTAATACTATTCCAAAGCTACAAAAGTTTTAGAGCATGATACAGATAAACAGAAAACAAGAAATATGTCAAAAAAAAGAAAGAGTATATTTTAAGAACTGCTTGGGGAAAAAAAGACCGAAAAATCAGCACACAGCTTTAGCAGTTTTATTTAATCATTACATGTTGCATACAAAGGCATGATTTCTTATCAACCAGTAAGAACTTTTCTTTTCACTACAGGGAAAACATTTTCTATTAATTCACTCACTCTTGCTAAATAAGACCCTATTGCGTTGGGGGGAAAAAAAAATCTAAAAAGCTACCAAGGAAGGAGAAAGATTCAGCCAGGAAATATTATCAATCTCATTCCCATATTAGTATAGGCTATTTCCACTATATTTCCCACCCGCCTGAACTAATCAACTGCAGACAAAAGAAGGCACAAAACAATACAACTGGTTAATAAGTCACAGGTACTTGACGTCAGGAATTCAGAGAAAATGCGAGGGAGGATTCAGTGAACTGAACAGTCTCTCAAGAACGTCAGTTCTGGGGGGCACCTGGCTGGCTCAGTTGGTAGAACATGCGACTCTTGATCGTGCGGTCAACCCCAAGTTGGGCATAGAGCTTACTTTAAAAAAAAAAAAAAAAAGTCAGTTCTGTGCTCTGAGATAAATTACTGAATGAGTGGACCATAACACAAGCCACAATTAGCTTAATGCTTCTGAAACTGCTGGCCAATTTCCATATTTCAATAAGTCATCTATGGGGCGCCTGGGTGGCTCAGTCGTTAAGCGTCTGCCTTCAGCTCAGGTCATGATCTCGGGGTCCTGGGATCGAGCCCCGCATCGGGCTCCCCTGCTTCTCCCTCTCCCACTCCCCCTGCTTGTGTTCCCTCTCTCACTGTGTCTCTATCAAATAAATAAATAAAAATCTTAAAAAAAAAAAAAAAAAAGTAAAAATAAATAAATAAATAAGTCATCTATCAGGGTAGGACTGGATGACAAAAGCTAACACGACCTCTGCCAAATAAATACATGCATACATACATAAAATTTTAAACAGTTAAGTCTCCTGCAGCCACTCATGTTTAAATGGCATGTTTTCTGAAACCCAGGAGGCACCCACTGCTGCAGTCTCCTAACAAAAACTATAGTAAGAAAGACAGACTTCTCTTAAGAGCACGACAACTGCTATTGAAAAGTTTTGCACAGAGAGATATTAAAGGACTGGAAGGGTTTTATTCCAACTCAAAAATGTTTCATACATAACCCCTGAGGAAGGTAAAAAAAAACCAATTATTTTTACCTTTTATGAATCACTTTGTTAAATCACTAGATTGCTCTTCTCCCCACAAGCAGCGGAGGACACAGAAGAGATGTTGGAGCAAGGAAACAGGAGTGCCATTATTTTCTGTGCAAATTGTGTGCTGCAAGAAGGCTCCAGGCTACGGGCTCCCAAGAGAGCCATTGTCTAGCCTGTACTCTGTCTGCCCAGTAAGACTTGCACCCCAGCACTGCTCAGCTAGGAGGGAAGGAGGCCGTTTTCTCAATATCAAAGATCCATGTCAAATAGCTAGGCTGAGGGGGAGGCAAAGAAGAAAGATGATCTCAAAAGCATGGTCTGTTTCAAGGAAATACAGACCTTCGTGGTGTCAGGGGTTATTGATCCAATATTTATTCGTACCCTTTTCTATAGAAATCTGATATTTAACTTGGAACATTCCTCCCCCGAGTCAATACTATCTGCTCCAGTTTCCCCTGCATCCAGAAATTATGATATGATCACATTCTGGTCAATATGGTATGCACAAAAGTATCCTGTAGCAGATTCTGGGATCCTCCTCTAAAAGGCAGCTGGTAACTGTACCTTTACTGCTGCCTTTCTCCATTCTTCCCTCTTGTCAGGAACAGGAATACCACACCTTGGCCCATAAGGAAGGGATGAGAGGAAAAGGTCCAGGTCCCAGAGCAGGCCACCCCTGAAAGACCTACATGGCAAGGAACAAACCGCCCACTTAAGCCAACGGTATTATAAGCTTTTTGTTAATTGCAGCCAAATTGCTACATGAAGACCCTGGAGCCTGAGGAACTGAAAACAGAAGAGCAAGAGGGACCCAAAACACACAGCTTCCCTTTACACATGGCCTACATCCCTACCGAATGCAAACCACTGCCCGAGTTAGACCCTGACAGTGAAACTGTGAAATTGTAAAACTGTGCAAAAATTCATTAAGTTTTACTAAAGTTCTTACAGATGGTCAAACTCCCAGATTTTAAAATTAATTTCAATTGCTCACCAACTGTATGATTCTTCGATGATGATACCCTCAATTTCTCAACAACTTCCCGTGTGAAATCAGCCTGCTTGTCATCAACAAATTCTCCTTACTTCTTCAACCGTTTCCATCGGCATCCAAACACACTCTGGTATAATCTACTGCAATTCTTCCAAGCTACCATAGTTCTGTCCTGTTAATATAATCAACAACCTCCATGACCCCAAATCCAATGATCACTTCTCTCTATCACAGCTGAACTCTCATTAGCACTGGACAGTTAATGATGTTCTCTTTCTTGCAACACTTCCTTTCTGGGCTTCCATGACACCATACTCTCTTTCAGTTTCTAGGTCTATGCTCCTGCCTTTCGTTTCAAGTGCTGAATCCATCAGTCTTGCTTGACCTCTAACTTATGGAATGTTCCAGGGTTCAGTCTTGCAACCTCTTCTCTATCTGCATAAATGTTACATCATCTGTTCCTGGGCTTAGATATCACCTCTGTTTCAACAAACCTCAAATCCCTCCTTCCCACCCTGATTTCTCACTTAAACTCCAGGTAAAAATCTAACTTCCTATCTGACCTAGCTGTTGATTCTCTACCCTACTACTCCCAAACCTGCTCCTTCCCAGACTTCTCTATCTTTACCATCTAAATACTTTCTCAGGCCAGAAACTATCAATCGGGATCACTCCTTTCCTTCCCTCACCCGCCCCCACATCTGACACCACTTTTGGAAACTATCCACTGCTCTGCAAGGCCAGGCCACATCATCTTTCCCCTGAACCTCAATAATGCCTCAATCCCGTCTTCCAGAATAGCCATTGTGTGCAGAGAAGCCAAAGTGATCTATTTATAAATTATATAACTTATTTATATATTTACAAATTCTGTAAGTTTCCTGCTTAAAACCCTCCAATGACCTCCCTTGTAGTTAGAATAAAATTCAAATTTCTTAAAATGCCCAACATGATCGTACCCTGCCTACTTTGCCTTGTTCACTGCTGTTAACACAGCGCTGAGAACAGTGGCTGACACACAGTGGGTGTGTAATCACTATTTGTCAAATGAACCAATAATGTAATAAATATAAAACACATGGTAAACTTACAATATATTTATTCAAACACACCTTACTTCACTAGTAGCAAGAAACTAAACATTGTATCAAATTCCTTTAATCTGAGAATCTTAACTGTTGCAGAGGCATCAGTTCACTTAATCATCAAACTCTTGGATGAGCAAGTAAAGAACCATGATATTCACTGTATTGACACAACTATTAAATCGCAACTATCCTGGGGTGCCTGGGTGGCTCAGCCAGTTAGCGGCTGCCTTCGGCTCAGCTTATGATCCCCGGGTCCTGGGATCGAGCCCCACATCGGGCTCCCTGCTCCGCGGGAAGCCTGCTACTCCCCCTCCCGCTCCCCCTGTTTGTGTTCCCTCTCTCGCTGTCTCTCTCTTTCTCTGTCAAAAAATATGTAAAAATTTTTTTTAAATAATATAAATAAATAAATAAATAAATCGGAACTATCCTACATCATGTAATTATTATCTCTCTTAGAAAGCTCTGTACATCATCATCAAGCCAGCTTCCTTTGTAATTTGACAGAATTCTAATGTAAGGAATAACGGCTTCTTCTTTTCTTCAAAAAAGGCTCCGACTTGACAATTCTCAGCCTCCACGTGGAAATACAAGAGTCTCATATAGCCATTTTGAAGCACAGCAAAGATGAGGAAAGAATTACTCATTTTAGTAAGGCATAATAAATTTGAGATTCTTGCTACAATGTCAGTTTCATTCATTCATGTACTTTCACAAGTGGGAGTTAAAGAGGAATGGTGGAATTACAAGTAGAAAGCTGGGAACCAAAAACTTACAATAAAGATCTAATGTAGTATTCATCTATAAAGAGCAGATGAAAAAAGCCTGAATTCTTCTTGTACATTACAGGAGAATGAGAAAGCACTCTGTACCTATCCATGCTATGATAACCTAATAGTTAAAATTTCCAGTTACATGCAGGCACAGGAATTTGCTAATATTATGTCAAAAGGTAAACATGCTATGTATTTTAATTTAAATACTAGCTTTTTAAAAAATATTATCTTAATTAACACTTACTTGTTCCCCGTGTTACTATTGCCTGTAATGTAGTGGTCTGAATAATCGTTTAAAAATAAACATTTGGGGAGCACCTGGGTGGCACACTCTCTTAAGCGTCTGACTGTCGGTTTCAGCTCAGGTAGTGATCTCAGGGTCGTGAGATCGAGCCGAGGGTCATGAGATAGAGCTGAGCGGTGTGGGGCCCCGCAGGGGCTCCGCAATCAGTGCGAAGTCTGCTTAAGACTTTCTCCCTCTACACCTGCCCCTCCCCCACCCTGTGCTCGCTCTCAGGTGCTCTCTGAGCCATTGTCTAGCCTGTACTCTAGGCTATTAAAATAAATAAAATCTTTAAAAAAGAAAAATTTTTAAATTTTGATTAATCTTTTTATCTTTTCCCTATCAAATGACCACTTTGGTAATCTTTATTTGCAATATTTCATTTTAAGAAAAGGTTTTTATGAATATGAGGACACTGACGTACACATACCCAAATAAGTGTGAATTGCAATTTCCTTTCCTCCCCCAAAATGGGGAAGGAGTTCATGGAAGTATGAGTAAATTCTTAGAAAATTCATAAAAATATTAGAGAATGCATAAAAATTTGTCCAAAATTATGGAATTTATCCACTGTGACTATTTTGGCAGGGTGTGGAGGAGCATTTTGTCTCCTACATACGGCTCCACCATTAAGATAATATGGAGTTAATTTTACTTGAACTAAAAAAAAAAGATTATATGAAAAGATTACTAAAGAGAACAAAAACTGTGGGTGCTTTCATAAAGACCGCGTGAGACATTGTTTTACTGCACTAGTCTTGGCTGAATTTATGCTACTGTTTGCAGTCTTTTGAGGGTACTGAAATGAGAGGAGGCACTGCCATAGGTCAAAAATTAATATGCTGCTTGGGTTAAACGTGGCTGGCTGACCACTGATTTTGGTTTCCTGATAAACCCTTACCAAAAGAAGAGCAAAGGAAGCGGTGGGGGGATGACATAAATTCACGAGGACAGGAAGAAAAGGGGAGCCATCAGTGGAAAGAAAATTTCCAACACTTTCAAAAAAAGAAAAGGGGCCAGAAAAGTGTTAAGTAATTTAAGAGAGTGGAAACGCTGGTGGTGGACTACCTGTAAGAATGTATCTCAAGGAGAAGAGAGGCAGTTGCCACCTTAAGACATTGGATAGGTTCAGAACTTGAGCCACAGTAAGCTGGAGGGAGGGAGGCTAAAATCAGTGGGATGCAGGCCCAGGTCCTTCCCTGGTGACTCCTATCGGTCTACACGCCCTGCTCATACCCCACAACCTCTAAAAACCTTGTCAGAAACTTCACTACCCAGGGCTCATTTCCTCCTTTGTAAAAAATCTATTATTTGTTTTCTATTGCTGCTATAACAAATTACCACAAACTCAATGGCTTAAACTGACACAAAATTATTATTATCTTGTAGTCCTGGGTGACACAATTCCAACATGGGTGTGACCAAGCCAAAATGAGGTTGTCAGCAGGGCCACATTCCCTGCAAAGGCTTGAGGGGAAAACCAGGTCTCTGCATTATAAGCTTTTTGTTAATTGCAGCCAAATTGCTACATGAAGACCCTGTTTTGGGTCCCTCTTGCTCTTCTGTTTTCAGTTCCTCAGGCTCCAGGGTCTTGGCTCATATGGTTTTCCTCCATCTTCACAGTAAACAGCACAGAGCCTGCAAATCCCTGACTCTCCCCATCTGCTGCCTTTATTACACCTGCTACTCCGACTCGTCTCCTGCCTCTTATAATGATCCTTGTAATTACCCTGGGCTCACTATGGCAATCCAGGATAATCTCCCCATCTCAAAATCTCAATTTAATCATATTGGCAAATGCCTTTGTATCATGTAAGGGAACATATTCACTGGTCCAAGGATGAGGATGTGGTCGGTGGTGGCCATTATACTGTCCACCAAATTACCTTGTCAGATTATTGAAAAGATTGAGATTGTCCACATAACAATAACAGCTAAAGTTTAATGAACATTGAAGATATGCCAAGCACTTCTCTTAATCCCTTAGAGATTTAACTCATTGCAACCTCACAACAGCCCTATGACATACAAACTACCATCACCCCCATTTTACAGATGAGAAAAATACAGCACAATTACTACACCTGAAGTCACATACCATGTATCTGACAGAAGGGGGATTCAAAATCCAATCCTCAACCTCTTAACCACTCTGGTAAACACTGAGTAAATTTTAGTTGTTGTTATTACTATTATATCACTGCACCAAATTTATTACATAAATCTCATGCCATGAACATAAAAACAAAATAAAGATCAAGCCCAATATTAACATTAAAACTTCTTTAAAAACATTTTATGTGCTTCCCACTTTCCCGTTTTAAATATTCCTTAAACCAACTTTTTCTTTTTTTTTTTTTTTTTAAAGATTTTATTTATTTGACAGAGAAAGACACAGCGAGAGAGGGAACACAAGCAGGGGGAGTGGGAGAGGGAGAAGCAGGCTTCCCGCGGAGCAGGGAGCCCGATGTGGGGCTCGATCCCAGGACCCTGGGATCATGACCTGAGCCGAAGGCAGACGCTTAACGAACTGAGCCACCCAGGCGCCCCAACTTTTCTTTTTTTTTTAAGTAGCCCCCAACAAGGGGCTCAAACTCACAACCCTGAGATCAAGACCTGAGCCAAGATCAAGAGTCAGAGCCACCCAGGCACCCCTAAAGATTCCTTATACCACTATAAAAACTTTCCTTCTCCTCCTCCCTACCAGCTCTATATGTGGTTCCCATCCCATATGCTCCCGTGGCTCCCCGCACTTGTAACATTATTATGTATTTTAACGTCTGCCTCTTTCTCTGGCCCTTGACCTGTGAGTGTCTTGAGGACTGGGACTTCTCTAGACTCAGGGGGGCCAGAAGAGCCTGGTCTACAGGGCTTATTGAATGAATGAGTGAAGAAATAATAAACTGCAATAATTAAAAAACCTGGTAGGCTGTTTTGCCAAGAATCTTTAACAAATGCTACCCATTTTGAACACTTCCTAAAATATCTCCATATATTAACATAAAATCAATATGAATTTGAATAGATTCCAAAATGTTCCTGTTTATTTTGTTTCTGCAATCAACAATAATCAGAGAATGAAAAACATGAACATTTTGGTTTTTTATAGGTGCTTCTCAAGTCAGTATATATTCACTGTGGAGAAACAGAAAACCTTTTCCAAAAGTTCTTCTTTTAATAAAATGCCAAATATCTATTTCTAAATATGGCTCAGGGATAAGTCTACAAAATGTTAATGAATAGTCAAAGGTCAGCATACACTGTTCTTATTGCTTTGGACATAACATAATTTAGTTTTTGCCATTCCACTTTGTAATCTACTTCAAACCATCTTGAACAAAGTGAAGATTAATACAACTCTAAACTGATAAAGAAGAAAATCATACTGTACCATAAATATTTGTCAGAGATGGAAGAAATAATGAGGTCCTTCGGGAAGTAGATAAATCAATTTTGCAGAAAAACCCTTTAGATTTTTATTTCTCCAAAGGTTTATCATTATTGCAGTGATGCTAGACAAATAACCTGGTTATCATTTACTCCACTGGCTTTAACGCCAAAAGAGAGTTAACAAGTGTATTAATAATCAGTATGGAAAATGGAAATAAAAGGTAAAGCAGTAATATGTTTCACCAATGATGCTTTCGGTGGCAAGTGTCAAAAATCCAAATCGAATGAACTTTAAAAATGAGACCTTGATTATAAGTTCAGAAACGTATGTTGGACTATAGCTGTTGGGGGTGGGGGAGTAAGGGTGAGGTACTCCACTATGGTTTAATTGTTCAATTCAGCAGCTCAACAATGTCATCAAGGACTCAGATTTTTCCCATCTTTGCTCTCTTAGGATATACCAGTCTCGCCTCTGTCTATTGTGTATTTTCTCTCTCTCTCTCTCCTTCCCTTCCTCCCACATACACATTCGTACACACACCCTTCCTTATCAATCCATCCACTCATCTTTGACTCTTGGTCTGTCTACGTTTTTCTCTTTTGGTCTCTTGGTCTTCCCATCTCTCACATTTTTCCCTTTCTTTCTTTTATATTTTGCCACAGTAGTAGGGTTTAATGACACTGGGCATTCTTTCTGGGAGGAGTAAACTTCTGGATGAGTCCTGAGATGAAGCAGTCCTCTCAGCTGTGTGGGGACTACACTCTGGAGTTTCAGGGATTACTACTGTCCCCTACTATGATGCTTGCTTATATGATCAGTGTATTTTACCCACTGCCTTACTCTTAAACATCAACAGGCAGGGAAAGATCACTAGATTTTTGAGAAAAGCCTCCAGCACAATCAAAAAAAGAAACCTGGAGAAAACAGAAACAATGAAGGAAGGAAACTAAGTTTATATAGAGAAATACAGATATTGAATACAGATGGTACCCAACTTAGAATGGTTCTACTTATAATTTTTTTTACTTTACAGTGGTGCAAAAGTGATAAGCATTCAGTAGAAACCATACTTGGAATTTTGAACATGGATCCAATAAATTACAGAAAATATTCAAAACTTTACCATAAAATAGAGCTTTGTGTTAGATTGACTTTGCCCAGCTGTAGGCTAGTGCAAGTATTCTGAGCACATTTAAGGTGGCCTAGGCTAAGTTAATGATGTTCAGCAGGTTACATGTATTAAATGCATTTTCTTTTTTTTTAAGATTTTATTTATTTATTTGAGAAAGAGTGAGTGAGAAAGACAGTGAGTGAGAAAGAGTATAAGTGGGCAGAGGGAAAGGAAGTGGGAGAAGCAACCTCCCCACTGAGCAGGGAGCTCAATGCGGGGCTCAATCCCAGAACCCTGGGATCATGACCTGTGCCAAAGGCAGATGCTTAACTAACTGAGCCACCCAGGCACCCCTTAAATGCATTTTCAACTTAACAATATTTTCAATTTGTGATGGATTTACCAGGATATAATCCCACTGTAAACTGAGTATGATCTGTGCATAAAACAAGAACAAATATTTTAAGTATTTTCAAAAGGAAAAAAATTTTAAATTAAGAAAGAACCCTGGAAATAAAAAAATATACTGGCAATTAAAAATTCAACAAAGGAGTTGGAAGATAAAATTGAAGAAACCTTGAAAAAGCAGAATAAAGAGATAAAGACATGGAAAATATGAAAATAAAGATAAGAAACATAAAGGATCATTATAGGATGTTGAAGAGTAGACCCCAAAAAAGGAGTTGAAGGAGGTGAAGAAGTACCATCAAAGATATATTACAAGAAAATTTCCTAGAAGGACAGGAGCCTCTACACTAAAAAGATTTATGAATGCCAAGTCCAAGAGTTTTTTTTAATAAAGTTTATTCCTGGGCACCTGGGTGGCTCAGTTGGTTAAGCGACTGCCTTTGGCTCAGGTCATGATCCTGGAGTCCCTGGATCGAGTCCCACAGCGGGCTCCCTGCTCAGCAAGGAGTCTGCTTCTCCCTCTGACCCTCTCCCCTTTCATGTGCTCTCTCTCTCTCATTCTCTCTCTCTCAAATAAATAAAATCTTTAAAAAATAATAATAATAAAGTTTATTCCTAACCACATCATTGTGAAATTTCAGAACTTGAAGGATAAAGAAAGCTCTGAAAAGCTTCCAGAGAGATACAAAGACAGGTTTCATAAAAAGGAATTATAATCAGAAAGATACTAGATTACTCCAAAGCACTGGATTACTCAAAAGCAATGTCTTCAAAATTATGAGGAACAATGAGTTCTAACTCAAAATTCTATACTTTCTCCATCATTTAAAATGAGGATCAAATCAAGTTATTTTAGACATGCCCAGACTCAAACAAAAAATGACCTTCAACACAACTTTTCTTTGGCAACCAGAAGAGTGTATGTCTTTAAAAAAAAAAAAAAAAAAAAAAAAAGACGATAACATATCAAACCTACAGAGAATATGGGTCAGAGTCAAGAAAAAAGGACTTAAGAAAAGACTCCAGGATAGGTCAGGAAGTGGGAAGGGATAAGTCTCTGATAATTTATTTGATAAGTTTAACCATTTGGGAAAATTACTGAAAGCCATGACAAATGTTCTAAGATATTTTTTTTAAAAAAATAATTGATATATAGTCAAATAAAAGCTAATGGAAAAAATTCATAGGCAATTTTTAACTCTAGGGAAAATAAAAAGTTGTAGAAGGAAAAACATATAGTTATAATGGTATAGTCACTATAAATGTAATGTTAATTACTGATGCAGCCAAAAATTGTGAAATGGCTATATTGAGAGATTATGGGATAAGAAGATACAAGAGAGATAAATACTAATATAACATGCATTCAACAGAAACTGTCTAAAATTGTTAAGTCAATAAAGAGCAGTTAAAGTGTATTGTTTTAAAATATGGTAAGTACATTGATTATAAACTCACACTGATTTTGTAATTATACATGTGTTTACTTCAACAAATACAGAATTAAAAAAAAAGAAAACTCCCCACTGATAACAAAGGAGATATGAACAAAGAAAAACAGGGTAAGACCCAGCATTCATTCAAATCCAAAAGAAACAGTCAATATAGTCAGTTTTCAAAAGAAAATCTTGGCAAGTAGTATGGTCTTTACACTTGGCTATTTTTCCCTGAAAAGCAGCAGAACATGTCCCCTCATCAATCAATCACTCTCCCTCTCCCTGGAATAGCTCTTTGGAATATATTCCAAAGATCAAGTCTTAAGATCATTCAAATATTATATTCAGACATTAAGAGGTTAGATCTTGATGAATTTTAATCAGGAATTTTAATCAAACCTTCAGAAATTGCTGCATTGTCTTTGAGAAAAAATTATGCATTCTAACTAGCTGTTAAGCCTTTTTAATTGTTACTGTGACATGAGTATTAAAAAATCTAAATTTAAAACATCTGCAAAATACAAAAACACCCTCAGCGAATTAGCAAATGAGCAACAACTATAACTTCTATGTATCAAAGAAAGTTCCTTTCCTGCAGGATCTGGACCATGGGAGGTAAATACTGTGAATGATGAATTATGTACTCTAAAGAACTATGCTTACATTATATATAAACAACAATTTACACTGATGCATGGTTGACAAGTGTTTGATTTATTACATCAATAAAGGCTCTTATAAATGTGTATAAAAAGATTTTATATATCAGTTCACAAAGAACATATTGATTTAATGAACTACATAAATATATGCAAATCTAACACTTAGACAAGACTACCCAATAAAAAAGTAGCTATGTAGATTTTTGTGTAAATTATGAAACCCTTGAGTAACAATTTCATAAGCAAAATATATGCATTCCAGTATATGGAAACTGCAGAAATCAATCACTCCATGCTACTAGCATCACAATGGAATATAAAAAATGAATGAGGAAATGTTCAGATTAACCAAATTTTATTTAAATAAAAGCACTGAAAGCATAAGGTGTTTGACAAAACAAAAAGTATTAATACTGTTCTTTTTCTTATTATTAGTAGTAATATTTTTTTTTAATTTTTTTTTAAAGATTTTATTTATTTGTGAGAGAGAGAATGAGAGACAGAGAGCATGAGAGGGAGGAGGGTCAGAGGGAGAAGCAGACTCCCTGCCAAGCAGGGAGCCCAATGCGGGACTCGATCCCGGGACTCCAGGATCATGACCTGAGCCGAAGGCAGTCGCTTAACCAACTGAGCCACCCAGGCGCCCAGTAATAATATTATTATTGCCTCCATTTATTGTGGGTAAAATTCTAAGCTCTGAATTAAATATTTGTGCTTGTGTGAGTTTATTATAACAAGTTATTATTTCTATGTAGAAATTAGAGAGATTAGAGACCCAAGATCATGAAGACCCTAGATTCAAACCAGAACTTTTAGACTCAAAACCCTGGTCTTAAACACTAAAATTATTAAGCAGGCTTGGTTTCTGACATTGACCCTCACAAGAAGTTTACAATCAAAAGGCTCCAGGGATAACCAAATGGGATAGGAAGACGATTAAATGATTTTCAGGTAAATGAAAATTGATACCAGACATGAAAAGTTTTGGATCCCATAAACCAACTATTCAGAACATACAGTTTCTAAAAACATTTA
Organism: Neomonachus schauinslandi; assembly: GCF_002201575.2. NCBI lineage: Eukaryota > Metazoa > Chordata > Mammalia > Carnivora > Phocidae > Neomonachus > Neomonachus schauinslandi. The sequence goes on from NC_058409.1 coordinate 114,738,703, forward strand.
AGGAAAATATTTAAAACCCAATAAAAGATACACAAAAGAATATAAAACTTCACAGAAACAAAGTTCTAAACTTCCAATAAATTTAAAAAATGTTCCAACTCATCAATAATCAGTAGATGCAAATTAAAATAACAATGGGATATGATTTAACACTATAATATTGATATGAACTTTAAAATGTAACATAAACTACTGGCAAGAATCGGGGAAATGGTGACTTTCATTCTCCCTGAAACATAAAATGATACAAACAATTTAGAAAGCAATTCTGAATATCAGCCTATCTTAATCCAACAATTCCACTTTTAAAATATACCCGAGAGAATCTCGTTCAAGTATATAAAGAGACATACAAAGATGCTCAATAAAATTAATACCTATACTAACTTGAAATAACCACATAATAGTGGAATACAATAATTCCACTACAATGAAATTGATATCAGATCATCCAAGGGTTTAAAAGTGAATATATATCATGTTTTACGGAAAAGATACATTTCTGGCATGCTGTATTCAAAATATGTGTGTAGGGGCACTGGGAGGCTCAGATGGTTGGGCGTCTGCCTTCAGCTCAGGTCATGATCTCCAGGTGCTAGGATCGAGCCCCACGTCGGGGTCCCCCTCAGCAGGGAGTCTGCTTCTCCCTCTCCCTCTGCTTCTCCCCCTGCTCAGGCTCTCTCTGTATCTCTCTGTCTCAAATGAATAAATAAAATCTTTAAAAAAATATATATGTGTAAAGTGAATAATTCAGGGTCTTCATTTTGAACATAAAATTATTTATTTATGACTTTCTTCAAATTACACACTTCTTCAGTACTTTGAAACACATCCAATATTAAAGAATTCTTTTACATATATGCGGTGGAGACATCATAATAGGACTAACGACACAAACCTGTTTTACCAAATACCAGGGTTCTTGAAAGAAGAAAGACTGTAAATCAAAACTAAAAATCAAGAAGTTAAAGGTTAAAGACACTTTTCGGGCCCAAACCACAAATACGTATATCTTGAAGATTTAAAATTCAGTGAATCTTAAAAATTTACACATTCCAAAAATATGTCTAACCTAAACTCCCACTACCTTCCTCCCAATCCTCTTTTCATAATCTAACAGAGCACTTCACTTATCACTTATATTTCCCAAACATACAAGCTCTTCAGTTCCTAGTGCCTTTGTAAATGCTCTTCACTTTTCCTAAAATGTTTTTATCTAATCCTCCTGATTGGGTCCACCCACTTCATCTTCCAGAATCTTCTTCCTTCAAGAACTTTCCCAAACTTCTGAGACTTCCTGTCTGGATGCTAGCTTCTCCATTCTTCTATTTCAGTAATTACTACTCTATCTTATAGCTATGTGTTTACCTGTTGGTTTTCTTTAACTGGACCATCCGTTACTCAAAAGCAAAGACGCTGTGTCTATTTATCCTTGAAATCACCATTACCTAGAGAATTGGACTTAGCAGATACATACGTGTTGGCTAAATAAATGAGTATCCTGCTTAGTGAATGCAAAGGGGCGGGAATAAATGTGTGGTTTTAGGAAATTTAAAAACAGTCACCTTCCTAGATAATGGTGAAATCATAAATATAAGTTTACCCACAGGGGTTTATAATTGGGATGTGAGTTAATTTATTATTACTATTATCATCATCATTATCATTTCTGTTGTTACCATTATTACCTCTGGTTTGAATAATCACTCTATTTCAATCTGAAATTATTGTAACACCTACATGAGCAAGCTGTTCTGACCATCAGCAATCTAAAGAGTTATAACAATAACCTTGATTCATGAACACTATGACCCTTCACCTCTCAAAGATCCTATTCAATTCAAGCTGACCAACATCATCCAGCTCTTACTGTGACAATCATATTGTAGCAGGGAGGAGCGTTAGCTCTGCAGCCAGTCTGAAAGTTCAAATCCCCATCTGCCACTTCCTACTCATGTTACCTAGGACAAGTGACTTAATCTTTCTATGTCCCAGTTTCCTAATCCATAAAATAGATATAACAGTGATGCCTCATTTAACAGACTGTATTAAGTATTACATGAATTAATACATAAAAAATATTTAGAAGGGTGCCCAACATACAGTAGGTGTTCATCAACCATTATATATCATCACATTTATACTGTCCACCTATAAAGTTTGAATCACGTATTTTACAAGTTACCAGTAACACTTGTCATGAAATATACTAAAATGTCTATATAACAGGCAATGTCAGTTGCCTATAGTGTCCTTTCTTCCTTCCTGAAAAAAAAAAAGTCCTGATTTCTTTCAAGTATCCACTTCTCTTGCTTCCAAGACTTAGAGTAAGATGGCCCCATCCTTAGCTCCAAATTGGCCCAATAAGAATGAAAGAAAGGATCTGAATTCCTGACTTACATGACAGACTTCCCCTCACTCTTTCCATTGAATCTGAACAAGCAAGTAAGCAAAATACCAGTTGTTATTGGCAGCCATCCTGAAAGCCAGAGGAAAACCTACCTTAGGATGAAGGCTATATAACCAGTTCCTTGATGACATCACTTAGCCCCTGCCGGCAGCTCCCTGCAGTTCCTGTCTTGCATAATAAATTTCCTTCATTTTTAAGTCAGTTTGAGTCCCAGCATTTTGTTATTTGCTGTCAAAATATCATAAATGAAGCAGAAGCAGTGTGTCTGGCGTTTCTTTGTAACAAAGGTAACCTGGCTGAGACAAGGATATCATCCCTGACGTGATCACAACAGACTACCACTCCAGGAAAGAACATACTTTGTTTAGGGTTAAATCCCCATATGCTGCCCACGGTGTTGCAATTATAAAATACTGTATCAACCAAAGACTTGCTTAGCCCCAAGAATTGGTAAAAGGTGAAAGATGTATACAATCTGAAGAGAAACCAGAGTATTCTTAGCCCCAAGAATTAGGAAATAGTTCACTGACATCTCACCATTGATAGAGAAACTGCTGATCCCCAGCCACCACTATCAAAAAGTACTTTGTAAATCCTAATATTATGCTGCTCAGGGCTGGCTAGAGTTGTTTATTACACCAATCCCAACAAATGTATAGTGCACGTTCGTTTTAGTTATTGCCGTGTAATACTTAACATGTCACGAAAATGGTGACCAAGTATACTCTGACACCTTAGAGAGGTTCTCACACTTTAATCCTCTCAGTATCCCCCCGGGATTCAAGTTAAAATACAGGTTTCCAGGCATCACACCCAGCAAACGGGATTCAACTGTTCTGAAGTGGGACTCAGAAATCCACATTTTGCACGCACTTCAGTAATTCTGATGCAACCAAACCCTAAACCACATTTTAAGACCCACTGCCTGAGACCAGATTAAAATATATATGAAGGAAATCACAGACACCTGGCAACACATTACAAGGTACCTTATGATGACACTCAAGTCCTAGCCCAGTCCTGCGGACTCTTTATAAACATATGCATTTTCAGTTCCTCTGCTAGTTATCCCCGTATCACTTAGATCTTATTTTATCACCTACACATTGTTTACATTGTATCTGCAGAAACTCTTTTATTTTTATTTTTCAATTGGTTTGCACTTTGGTGCCTTGAAATAATACACCTAGATCATTTCTTAGTCCATCAATTTCTGTCAGTAACCCGACTCCCCGCTACCCTTCACAGCTGAGCCAGATATTACAGAAAATAGTCCCTAGATGTTAGGCCAAAAGGTATCACCAATGTTCTTTTCATCTTTTACTTCTAAAATCACACATTCTCCTGAGCCATGCTGACAGAGAGCAACTAACTGTCTTAATCAGTGAACTATTTCTGAAAGTAATAAAAGTACTTGCTTTAAAAACTTCATTTTCAACAATTTATCTCTATGTAATTACGTTTCCAATTTTTATATGCTTTACTGCAGCTCTCCGATTTTAAAAAGAAAATGAGCCCAGTTAACTAAAAATAAGTCAGTCATCTTTTATCAAATTAGTATTTTTCTTTTCTCACTTGTGTGACACATTAGGAAATGGCAATTAAAAGAGAAGCAAGCTAATTAGCTACCGTGGCTGCTTTCCTATAATCAAGTGAGGCACGTAGATGCAGAAAAACTACATCTCACTCACATGTAGAAAAACCCTTGATTTACTCTGGAGTCTGGAAACTCATCAAAGTATAACACAAACCCAAAGCGAAGCTCCTCTACAGCACTAATCATGACAATAATTAACAATTTTAAAGTATACACTCTTCAACGTTTAAAACAAAAATGTCCACCAAAACATTTTCCACCGTGTGTATTAGTGTCAATCCGCCTTGAGGAGATAATCAGAATAGCAATAAAGGCACTGGTTCTGGCAGTTTGGAGTCTGTCCGTTTGTAAATGTCATACCCACCCCCCGTGCAGTATTCAGGCTTCCACTCGCTTTCTAAGGAAGCAAATTATTAATCATTAAGTAATCCTCAATTTAAAAACTACACTGCTCGAAAGTAATCTTGCAACTGTACACATAGATCAGCAAATCCAGACTTCCAAAAACATTTTAAAAAACCATTCTTCATGTTTATTTTAAAGCAGCACTGTCCAAAAATAATATATAACAAGCCACATACGTAATTTTAAATTGTCACGTTAAAAAGATAAAAAGGAAGATAAAAATCAATTTTGGGGCACCTGGGTGGCTCAGTCAGTTAAGCGTCTGCCTTTGGCTCAGGTCATGATCCCAGGATCATGTCCTCGGATCCAGTCCAGAGTTGGGCTCCCTGCTCAGCGGGGAGTCCGCTTCTCCCTCTGCTCCTACCCCCACTCGTTCTCTCAATCACTCTCTCAATATCTTTCTCTCAAATAAATAAATAAAATCTTTAAAAAATAAAAAAATTAAATAAATGATCAATTTTAATAATATATTCTATTTAGCCCCATATATCCAAAATAGTATCATTCCAGTACGTGATCAATATGAAGATTATTAATGGGACATTTTACATTCTTTTTATTATACTAAATCTTTGAAATCTGGTGCATAGTTTATACTTAAAGCACATCTCAATTCAGCTACAATTCCAGTGCTCAAAAGCCACTTCTGGCTTGTAGCTACCCTATCTTTAGAGGTGAGCATTTAGGGAATAACAATTAAGATAAAGTAAATGACCATGTGCTCACTTAGGTATTAATACCGCAGTCAGGGTAGCTTTTCAAAGATGGTAGAAAAACAAACAGTATTTTCTGATTATGATCTGAAAAAAGACAGTTAAAATGGCCTTCTTTGGATAGTCAGTTCATGATCAAAATCTACATATGCCAAGGGAATTACTGGGATATATAGACATAAGAGCTAGCCACAGGAGTCAATAAATATCAGATCTCCCATCTAGAATGAGAAGAACTTTGAGGTACCTTGAGTCTCAAAGGCTGAAGTAAGCCATCCTCCTCAGCCTAAGGCAGATTTGACACGTTGTCTGTGGAAGGCACCTACCTATAAGACTTCTAGCTACAGGAAAGATTTAATGCGAGTAAAGAGGGCAAGTTAAATAAATGTTAAGTGAAGTTCAAAATAACAACAAAATCAATCGTTTCAATACGTAATCAATTAAATCTTAAATTTTGCCTTATGGAGTGGTACTTTCTCCTATAAATCATGTCTAAATATGGAAAATTAACGTTCAAAAAAATGAATGTTCAGGGGTACCTGGCTGCCTCAGTCGGCAGAGCGTGGGCCTCTTGACCTTGGGGTTATTGAGTTCGAGCCCCATATTGGGCGTAGAGTTTAGTTAAAAAAAAAAAAAAAGGCAAAGAATAAATGTTCAGGGTGTTATAAAATGAGGGGTCTGGGGGAACTTTAAGGATCTAACATAGAACCTTTCATACAAGAAAAGCAGAAGTTGCAAGATACTGAGGCATCAATCCATGGACATCAACAAGCTTACTGAGAATCTGTTATTTGTTATTGAAAACGTATTGTGAGTGTATTTAAATTTACTCTTATCGTGACTACATTGTTGTTTCTCACTGAGCTACATCAGTGATAGGGGCTGAAAACCCTAAGTGTTTTCGTTTGGGTTTTTTTTTTTTAGTAAAATATTTTTTTTATTTAAATTCAACTAATTAACATACAGTGCCTAAGTGTTTTAATCATACCGACTTTTGGTATATACCATCTTAGCAAGCACTGTATTGTACCTAGTGATATCCACACAACCAATGGGCTGCATACCTAAAAGTTAACACAGCCACTGCTGGAGAGCATCCTTTAAATCTGACCCTTTCTAAGTACCAGTGGATGTTCTACCTTCCTTCCTCTACTTCATTACTCCCACTTTACTCAGAAACCAAACTAATGCAAATGGCTTGATCTAGGTTTCTTTTCTCAGATTTCAGTATTTTCATAGGCCCAAGTAAGGTGTGGAAAAAAGAACTGTAATGAAACAACCAAATTAATTTAAAAAAAAAAAAAAACTGGACAGCACGCACACAAGCAGAATGAAGACAATGCCATCAACAAGGTCATACTGTCTAAATAGTCAAGTGATGCTGAAAACCACAGAATTCCAAAGATGCTGTCCAAGGCAACAGTGTGTTTGACTTGGAAGGCCATGATTGAGGTGCTATAGAATATAAGGCTTAGGCAGTTAGTAGGCTTTGACCTTCAGAATAAAATCTGGGGAAGCTGAAAATGGTACAGTATTACCTGGAAAGAAATTTCCTGAGCTTGAAATGCAAAACCAAATAAGCTTTTTCTTATTTTACTCTTCTACTGGTTTTTTCACACCCGTCTTCTGGCAATAAAGTCTAAGCTCTCTGCATAGCTTGCCACAGCCATAGTTCTACATTCACCAAGCCCATGAATATAAACAAGCAGACTACGATTTTAATTTACTCCCATCCTTTAATGGTTTCCAAGATGAAGGATTAAGAAATCTGAGTCCATGGGCGCCTGGGTGGCTCAGTCGTTAAGCATCTGCCTTCGGCTCAGGTCATGATCCCAGGGTCCTGGGATCGAGCCCCACATCGGGCTCCCTGCTCAGCGGAGAGCCTGCTTCTCCCTCTCCCACTCCCCCGCTTGTGTTCCTTCTCTCGCTGTGTCTGTGTCAAATAAATAAATAAAATCTTTAAAAAAAAAAAAAAAAAGAAAGAAATCTGAGTCCATTTATTCAGACTTGTTTTTTACAAATAAGCAAAAAGATCGGTTTCTAAAAATTAAAAGGGGGGAGAAAAGGGCTTGTCTTTTAGATTTGTTTTCCCCGCCAAGAAAAATCATGTGCTGTGGAAAAAGTCCTGAAGTGAGCAAGAAAGTGTGTCTTGCACACCAAGTGCAGCCCCTGCATGGGCACAGGCTGTGTGAGGTGGGATCAGTTCTTTCTCTCAATCTCAGGTTCCCCACCGATGTGACACCGGAGATTGTTCAAGCTTGGACACTGAATCTGGGACATTTCTGGCTTCTCCCTAAGAACAAAACTGGAATAGAAAAGGCAACAAACACCTTACCTCCTGAGCACTGCAAACTTTTTTTTAAAGATTTTATTTATTTTACTTGAGAGAGAGAGAGAGAGAGGGAGAGTGTGTGCAGGTGCACGGAGGGGGGGGGGGGGGGGGAGCCGCGGCGCACAGAGCGAGAGACGAAATCCCAAGCAGACTCTGTGCTTGCGCTGAGTGCAGAGCTCAACGTGGGGCTTGATCCCACGACCCTGAGATCATGACCTGAGCCGAAACCAAGAGTTGGAGGCTTAACCAACTGAGCCACCCAGGCATGCCAGCACTGCAAGCTTTCAAAGAGAAATGAGAGAAATGAAAAGCTGGAGCAGCACTTGGAACAATGAGGGATCTAGGGGTTATCTAGGCCAACAGTATGAAAATATCTACCAAAAGCTCTTTTCTTTCTCTCTCTTTTTTTTTTTTAATTCCAGTATTATATTAGTTTCAGTGTTACATTAGTTTCAGGTGTACAATATAGTGATTCAGTACATTGCTCAGTGCTCATCATCATAGGTGTACTCTTAATCCCCTTCACAGTTTCACCCTTCCCTCCATACCTCCCCTCTGCAACTACCTGTTTGTCTTCCCTATTTAATACCAAAGCTTTTTAAAAGTTCATTCTGTTAAATTCATTCTCTCTTCACTAAATGCTATGAAATTAGGATTTCCTTATATCACACTAATTACACAAAAAGTTCCTACGACACTTTGTCGTGTTTAGGTCATATAGTTTCCTAGTCTCTCATTTTCATTACATTTATGGTGTAATTGAGGTGGTAAGATAAAGGAGGAAAATATTCCTTACGAAGTTTGAGTAGTTAAACAATAACAGGTTTTTTGTTTTTTGTTTTTTTGTTTTTAGAGAGAGAGAGAGCACGTGAGCAAGTGGGGGTGGGACAGAGGGAGAGGGAGAGGGAGAGACAGAATGGGAGTGGAGCCCAAGCAGTTTCCACTCCCAGTGTGGAGCCTGAGCAGGGCTTGATCCCAGGACCCTGAGGTCATGACCTGAGCCAAAATCAAGAGTTGGCACTTCACCAACTGAGCCACCCAGGGGTCCCAACAATAACAGAATTGTTAAAAGAATGAAAGCTCAAAAACTGAAAATGTTAACTCAAAGTGTGTGAGATGTGTGTGTGTGTAACTGTCTGCAACATGTAAATGCCCAATAAATGTTAACCATTTTTAATGTCACTGTTCTCTTTCTTGATACTTTTCTGAATTATTGTCAACTTTAAAAATCCAAGGTATCACTAAAGGCAATGCAGCTTCTCCTTCCTTTGAAATATTACTGTACATGTAAGTCAGTATCACACAACACTCACCTTACTTACATCAAATTTCTTCATTAAACTAAGTTTTATCAACTCTGCCCCAATACAGTTTTCTGGAAAACAGGGATCTCCTTAACATTTTTCACAAGAGCACTAGATATATTTCATTGGCTATCTTTTGCCTGATTGCATAATGAAATCTAGCACATTCACTGTGCTAGCTATTACATTCCCAGCAGCCAGCAAAGTGCCTGCCACATAGTAGATGCTAATAAAAACTTACAGAATCAATAAATTAGAGATGCAGTCCATTCTTCTTTTCTAGTAAGCCTTCCCCAAATGACAGTATTTTTCCTTAAGAAGTAAATTAAAAACAAACTTCCATCCCTACATTAAGAATATTTTGAAAGTTCAAAATCCTAAGGCAAAAAAATAAAAATAAAAATAAATTTTTACTAAGAAAAAAGTCTTACGGCAAATATAAACTCGGCAAATGTAAAAACAAAACTTTATTAATGGCCTCCCATTTTTGACATAAAATCTTCAAAAGAAAATCTCATAAGGTCTCCAGATGAATACCTTTTTAACGAGACAGTACTGCAATCTTGAAAAGGCCTATTATTCAAACACTAACGTCTGGCACAAAGACAAAGCCTCTCAAAGGCTTGCAACACCGAAACTGCTAGAGCAATGGGCTGAACATGCAGGTAAGTCCTTCATGAAGATTCACCAGCGTCTCACGTGTGAAGAGCACCATGTGAGATGCTATGCAAACCACCACAAAAATGAAATAGATAAGACAGGTTCTGTTCTTAAGACAAGGAAACTCTATGACCCCATGATAAATGGTGTGACAGATACCTAGTTTTTCAACCTCTCCTCCTTTCCCTTCGATCCAATTAAGATCAACATAGGAACAATAATTCCTATGAATAACTGAGTAGGCACTCATTTGCCATACTGATAAGTTCACTACAATACAGTCATTTATTCCTCCCCACAACCTAGTGAAGAAAGTCACTACTGTGATTATTTCATAGTTTAGATATGAGACTGAGGAAAGGAAAGATTAAATAACAGGCAAAGGTCCGAAACGTAGAAAAATAGGAAGAAAGATTTTGAAATTCTGAAGCCAGGCGTGAGTAATTCCAAAATCTTACTCTCTGACCATGTCTTTGTTTTACTTTCCCAATCCTATCGAAGTATACAAATGTCATAGCTGCCCTAACGTCACACCCGAGGGCATCTCCCCTTTGAGGCTTTCTTCTGAGAGGCAGGTGTGCGGCCAAGGTGGGATGTATCAAAGGACTGGAGAACAACAGCGAGCTCACTCAGATCAGGGCATTTGACAGTTTTGCTCTCCACGGCTGAGAACACAGCCTGAAATGCATTATTTGATGCTTCAATTACTTCTACAGGAGGCTTAAAGCCGTCTGATACTATACTAACAAACAACAAAATTTCTAACCAACTCTTGTTAAATAAAGTAGAGAGAGAAACTGGGTGGAGGGGTAGAGCAGTGCTGTAGCAATGATATTTGAGATTCTATACTTTTTTTTTTTTTAACCACAGGTAAGAGAAGTCAGAAACAAAGGTGTCATTTACTAGATTTTTAGTTTGGAATGAACCAGGGTTTTCTGACTTAGAATTTAAAATACGTTTTAGAAAATAAAAATGTGTTAGAGAATGAAATAACAAAATGAGAAGTCTTGACAACTGTCACTTCAACAGGCAGGTGTGAATTTTAAATGTAGTATTGTCCCAGACGCTACCAATAAAGCAGGAATTTATCTAGTTAAATGATTATTTTACTTTCATGTTTTATCAGTGATCACAGATCAAGTTATTTATTGTCACAAAAGACTCGGTCTAATTATGGCAGTTGTATGATTATGTATAATATGTACTTTTCAAAAACGTTAATGTCCTTTCTTAGAGAAATTAAGTATGATTTAATTAAAAATTAAAAGAAGATGCTTTTACTTCCAAAAGGGCCAAATTTAAGAACAATTACATAAATTGTACGACTAAAGATGAATATATTTTCATCAGGTTTCAAATCGTATATTCTGCGAATTAGTCCCCGAATTCAGGGAAACTGAATGCTGTTTTATTTAAAATGTCAGTTGTCAAAACAAGAAAAAAAGTATTAGTTTCTGTTTACGAGCTAAAACAATCACAACTCCACAATTACACCCATTATTTTCATGAGTCAGAGCTATAAAAACAAGGTCAAATTCTGTAATTTTTTAATAATAAAATTAGGACATAAAAAAGTTCCAAGTTTCTAAACAAGAAAGGAAGAAGTTCTAAATGCTGTGTATAACTGTGTTACTGAACAAAAACAAAAACAAAAATTCAATATGTACCCTATCTATAGCCTTTTGAGCAAGCAAGGTCTTCCCAGATGGGACTATGTATCCCTATCTATGCAGAACAGTAAACAGTTTATTTTGCAGTCACTAATCAGTATGTGCTTTAAATGGTCTTTCCAAGCAAACTTTGTCTCTTTAGCAACCTTATAAATTTTCCAGACTTCAAAAGACCCATTTGTATTAGCCAAAGTCACTTCAAATCTGATTATTCAAATTGTAAATGTAATTACATAATCAGAGTGTCATACATATTATTTGCCATTTGTGGAAACTACGCCAAGGAAAGCAAATTAATATTTATAAAAAGGACTGAGATAAAGAAGCATATTCTTTTTGTTAGAAAAATTAAAGGTTTTATCCCCAAATAAGCAAATCCCTGTGCTTAGAAGTTTGTTTTAATGACTTCCCTCAAACCACAGCTGTCACATCTAGTCAACACACCCCACCCAACAAATCCAATCAACATCAATCCTACTATGCTGCTACTGAGTTTCTCTTCAGTTCATCCACTTGTCCCCATTCTTATAGCCACTACTCTAACAGAATCCGTTATCAAATATAATTATATAAAACACTTTCCATCTTACCATTCTATTGAGAAAAAAAAAAAATGGGTGAGAAAAGGCCCAGACAACCTAGAGTTAACTGAACTCCAAAAGTTATAATCTATAACTTGAATTCATGTCAATCAGTAAAAATAAATCACATTTAAAATGAGAATGAGGGTATTCAAACAATATAAGACTTAGCTATCAATTATAATATAAAAAAATTCTCCATGGCATCATCTGGGGAATTTCCATTGTCTCACAGATACAAAAATTCAGGAACTCCAATATCATCAGAAAGTATTTTAATGAATACTTAAGATGGATCTGGAGTACTACTTGGAGTGTTGTCTAGTAACTACTTCAAGTATGAGAGGGAGGATTGCTAAGTGTAATGATTATCCTGAGAGAAGGCTTTTGCTAAATTAAAAAAAAGTCATGGAAGTTTATGAAACAGTAGCTGAATTAACATTACTGCATTAATTTAATATCATATCCATCAGGGGAAAATATAATTTTGAGAAATGATGCCCAACACAAACATTCAGTTATTAAGTATGAGCAACAGTCAAGAAACTACAAATGCTCTTAAAGAGAAAAACATATATTCTAACTCTTATTAATTTAAATATTTGCCTTGAAGCATTATTTAGTAAATTTAGGTCATGTTATATTTTATTTCCTTGCAGTTGATCAAATTAAGTCTCTAATTTCACTGCATTACAGAAAAGCAAAACAAAAATTTATGTTTGGAAACCACACGCCTCTCAAGGAAAAAAGTTTTTATGTGTAAACTTATTTCATCTACCAACTGTGAATGAAGCAATCTACAGAATAATCAATAGTTAAATGGAACTTGGTTTTCCCTGCAAAGAAGGTTTATTCTCTTCTCAGAGAACTTTAAGGAGGAAAATCATATAAAGATAAGTTATTTTTCCAGTATAGTGGCAAAAGATAAAAATATCAGCTTTTTTCACTCCTAAACCAGTGTAATTCTTTTTTTCTGGAAGCTAACTCTGGCACATCTGGCCGTTGGTATAGAACACATGCTGATGATTTAAGACTTAGTCCATCTCTTGACCTTAAACCAGTAACCACATCTGAAAGCCTCATTTTTCTCACCAGAATGTCTACAGCTGGACTTTCAGAAATGGGTATTGTATTTAGTCTGGTTTAATTCACTAATTTTCAATGAAGATAGGTTCCATAAGCCATTGATGCCTATTTATGGAACTTTTACTTATCCAATGGGTGATGTTAACCTATCAAGAATGTATCGGCCAGAGAAAGACAATGAGGGCCCTCAGCTGCATCAGAAGACCTCCAGTGCCCTAGCAACTTGCTACTACTCAGAATTTGGTCCATACACTGTCCAGCAGCATCTGTTCATCTAGGAGACTATTAAGAATATCACATCTTGGCCCGCCTCAGACCTACTGAATCTGAATCTACATTCAACAGATGCTCATGTAGTTCCTACGACACTGCAGTTTAAGATTTAGTGCAGAACATATTTGGTTTTTTTCATCATTTTGATAATGAAGATAGAACTGTAGTAATTTGGCTGATCTACAAAGGTCTCTCTAGAACCAAAGTTAGGAGGAATACTAAGCAGGTGATGTTGTCTTAATGAAGATGGCTAAGTAAACATATGCTTCCTCTGATCTGAACACCTCTTTACACTTAGGCTCTCAAGTCCACTGGGAAACTGGGAGGCAGCTATGGAAATGATTCCATTGAAAATGTATATACACAGGGGCACCTGGATGGCTCAGTCATTAAGCGTCTGCCTTTGGCTCAGGTCACGGTCCCAGGGTCCTGGGATTGAGACCCACATTGGGCTCCCTGCTCCGCGGGAAGCCTGCTTCTCCCTCTCCCACTCCCCCTGCTTGTGTTCCCTCTCTCGCTGTGTCTCTCTCTGTCAAATAAATAAATAAAATCTTTAAACAAAAAATGTATATACATACGGACACTGTGAAATTGGTAAAGTTTTAAATTACTATTGGTATGGTGATTTCTTCTAAAGATTCCCATTCTGCTAAGATCTATGTGCTTTAGGTAATGGGCTTGGCAAGGGAGGAATCCAAAGGATCAACAATGATCCTTCCCATGTTCCAGCATTGTAGGCCCTCCTCAATCTTTCATTCACTTGGTCAGCCATGTGACCCAGGCTTATTTAACACTACCCATGTCCTGCCATGTTATGGATAATATAGGCAGCAGAGAAAAAACAGACCTGACTCTGTCTGTATGGTTCTGAAAACAGGTTATCACCCTCTTCTAGCAACACACATGAGATCCAATGACACCACGGTGTCCTCATTTCTTGAACACAGGGATGTAGAAAAATCTTTCCACTATAGTTCCAAGGAGGCAAAGTAGGGAGAATTTTTCTTCAAAGAAACTTCTTTTTTTCCTGTGAAACTAAGTAAAATCCTGTTCTAAGTCTTCCTAACAGGACACGTCTTCAATAGATTTACTTGGTACGCTTTTAACTTACTAGATAGAAGCTAAAGATCATCTGAGCTATCACATCTTACATAAATAACACCTAGTCTTCTATTCTTTTTCCTTCCCCTCAGTCCTTTCAAGGAACCTCTGACGCAGGCTTCTTTTCAAAGTTTTATGTCTTCTTTTTATTTCGTCTAATGTCTTTTCCTTATGTTCAGAGAGAGGGGGTAAAGCGAAAATCTCATCAGGATTAGAGACTGACTATTTTTTGAGGAACGGTCTCTGGCTTCCTTCCTGCTCTCCATTGTGCTGTAGGGGAAAGAATCCCATTTCTATTGAAGATTCTGCTGCATATAAAATATCCTCAGGTATAATTTTTGGCTTTATCTAAGGCAAAGGGTCATTTTATCACAGTAATAAGTAGTGAAAAGATGCTAAGGAATAAGCAGGGGATATGAAGAACCTGCTAGAAAGTAATTCATTTGAATTATATTTCAATTATAATACTCACAGATGTTCTAAGATTCCCAGAAAGCCCTGAAAATACAGGAAACTTTAGATTAGTATGAACACCTAAAGTGCAAGAATCATGTTGAATTCATCTTTGTTTCCCTGGTGCCTATGTCTGCTGGAATGGTGGATGAGGAAATCAATGAGTAAATATCTTACATATTTTGTTCTTGGAGGTTTTCTTATCTAAATCTCCAATTTAACCATGAAACACTAATTCCTTCATTTATTTATTCATGCACTTAATTGAGAAACAACTGCTGAGCACCTACGTGTGCCAGGCATTGCACTGGGCCCTAGGAATGGTGAGCCACAGACATGACACCATAAGCCCTTGCAGAGTTCATGGTCCAGAGAAAGAAACTTTGCTCATATAATCACATACAAATGTGTAAAACTGCCTTGCAATGCAATGAGAAATCTCTTGTAGAATTTAACTTAAGGAGAGAGAGAGAGAGACAAAGGGTTTTCCTATATGATACTTAAAGCAGTGACCAGAAGCATACAAAGGAAATTAAAAAAGAAAGGCAGTGCCACTGATCCAACACAGCGATTATTATCATTTTTAGTAAAATTATAGTTAATAAGCCATATGCTAAATTACATTATGGATAACAAATGAGAATTTTTTTTTTTTTTACTTTTTTATTTGAGAGAGAGAGCAGGAGAGGGGGGAACGTCAGAAGGAGAGGAGACTTCCTGCTGAGCAGGGAGCCTGATGCGGGACTCGATCCTGGGACTCCAGGATCATGACCTGAGCCGAGGGCAATTGCGCCACCCAGGCGCCCAGAATATTATTTATTTAAAAGATACAAAGATATAGCTCTGAGTATCCACCAACATCGATCACCACCAACACATTTATCAAGAAAATGATACGAAAATTTTGGTTTTTTTTTTTTTTCCTGGAATAAGCCTTTTTAATTTCCTAATGTCTCGATTTAAGTACTGATTTTCTTCTTTCAAATACTGTTGGCCAGGATTTCAAATAAAAGATAGGATTTCCAGATAAGATTTCGCATTTGGTTTAATAACTTTCCAAAAACCCTTGAGCATTTGACTCAGAAGGATATGACTTTCTGATGTCCTATCTGAGTGACAGCTGTGGTGGCAAGCTGGGTGTCAATATCATAAGTGAGAATAAGAACACCGAAGGCCAGAGCAGTAAATCCAAGAGCACAGAGATAAGAAGGTTGCGTCCTCAGTGGCTGATTGCCAACTAAGTTTGCAAAAGCATAAGAAATTCCAACAGCTACAGAGTCAATTAAGAAAGGGGCAAGCAGATGAAGTATAAATGTAGAAATGTTGAAGCCAGAGAAGTGATTAAAGAAAAAAAAAACAAAACTAGGACTAATGTGGTAAAATCAAGATTAAAGACTTTACAAAAAGAAGACACAGGGACGCCTGGGTGGCTCAGTCGGTTAAGCGTCTGCCTTCCGCTCGGGTCATGACCTCAGGGTCGTGGGATTGAGTCCCACGTTGGGCCCCTGCTCAGCGGGGAGTCTGCTTCTCCCTCTCCCTCTGCTGCTCCCCCTGCTTGTGCTCTCTCTCTCTGACAAATAAATAAATCTTTAAAAAAAAAAAAAAAAGAAGACACAAAGGAGGAGGCAGATGAGTGAGGGCAGAGGGCAAATAACAATGGGTTAATGGATAAATAGGAAATAAGAAGCATATAACATTATTTCAAGGGGAAAGAGAAAAGGAAATATCTAATGGGCAGAAAGGACTGCTACTTTGTTTTCCGATAATAGAATCATGGCTGCCTTCCAGTTTTCATCCTTTCAAATTGAAGATTATGGGCTAATCATTCAAGAAATGTAATGGATGTGGGCACCTGGGTGGCTCAGTTGGTTAAGCAACTGCCTTCGGCTCGGGTCATGATCCTGGAGTCCCGGGATCGAGTCCCGCATCGGGCTCCCTGCTCGGCGGGGAGTCTGCTTCTCCCTCTGACCCTCCTCCCTCTCATGCTCTCTGTCTCTCATTCTCTCTCTCTCAAATAAATAAATAAAATCTTTAAAAAAAAAAAAAAAAGAAATGTAATGGATGTGTTCCATATACATTAAAATATGGTACCTCGGTTACCCAAATTTAATTTAAAATTTGTGACAATTTTTCAGTTACACAAGTTTAAGCTAATCTTAAAATAAAACTTTTAAGCTTTCACCCCAGTAAAATTTAAAAGAATTCTGATCTAATTTTTTTCTATTATTATTTCGATAAGGCAGCTCAAAGAGTGACTATAAAGTAATAAGAGATTAACCCACAGAAGGAGCTATGGTATGGTTGATTCTACCCATTCCTTTGCTACATTATCTATTTGAAATTAATTCAAAGTAACTCTTTTTCTTATCCTCATTTAAAACAAAATCTTTCATCTCCCCTGTATAAGCATCAAATTACATCCTGAGTACTGATGTACAGACTTAATTTATAAGATTTACATAATTCCTAACAACAAACAGCATGCATTTTTTTTCACCTAAATCACGCCTTTGTTCAAAAATAAACAGTATATTCAACTGAAATATATCAAAATAATGCCATGGTAGGGAATAATTTAGAATTCACCCAAGTGAAAATTCCTGAAATTTATATTTCTCACAGCAACTGTAAATCACAAAAAACATTGCTCAAGTACACTAAAGCCTGAATTTTGCATATTCAAAAGTAAATCAACTTGCAGTGCTTCTGGGAATAATGAGCCCATATCTGCTGAGTAATTTTTAAATCAAAATAATTTATTATTAGGAAAAGAGTTTAGAAATAATCCATTACCGAACTATACAGTGAAGCAAGGATGCAAATATCAAAAAGAACAAAACTGAACCCTAACCAAAGGAAAACAGTAACTACATTTATTTTTTAAAAAAGCCATAAAAGAAAGAAAGGCTTATTGAAATATTTGCTTTTTTATTAACAATAATAATCACTAATTAATTAGTGTACATTATTAGTACAGATTATAGAATCTATCCATTTGCTTTTATGAAGTGTGTCTAATAAACATTCAATTAACTAAACTACTCAGACTCCAACAGTCATTTCAACCTAGTTCAATACTTCAGGAGGTCTGAATGACTGAGCATGAATCTGGATTGGTTGTTACTATTTTCATTTTCTAAGCATTGTGGGGGCTGCATGGTCACACCTAAAGCTCAGGCCTATCTGAGCAATGCCAATTCAGTATTGTCAAGACACTACGTTTGTATCCTGGGTTGCTGATTACTCTGTAGAGTCTACATAAGGAGTCTCTAAACGTGGTCCCAATTTTTGGAAGGAGGAGATCTCAAGCTGTACTGTCATACTCATAGTTAAAAGCAAGGTTCCCAAAGCCACCCTAAGGAAATGCCTCAAGGACACCAAACTTAGATAAGCAGAGGTGAAACCCCTCCACAGGAAATGTCATTCCAAGACCCTCTGAGGGGATTTTGATGAAAACCAGGAGAATCAACCAACCATGAAAACATATTCACTATCAATTAAATAAATGCAAATTAAAATTATAATGAGATTCAACTTTGCGTGTGTGTAATGGGCAAAAACAAAAAAGAATTCGAACATCCTTGCATGAGCTAAGTCATGAGAGTGTTGCCGGATGTGTAAATTGGTGTCACTTTCACGAGAGCAATCTCACAACATGTATCAAAAGACTCAGAATTTTCACTGTAGGAATAAACAGACAAGTGCAAGAAAATACAAGTCCAAGGATCTTTGTTCACTGCAGGACAGTGAGAGCAATAAAAATATTGCCTCAAACATAAAGTATGGTACATAAGTGGTTATAAACAATGATTTAGGTTACTGTGGAAAAAAGGCTACTTGCAAAATGCCACTTAGGAATTCAGGATAATCCTTCTTTGTACAGAATAAATTAAGGGACGCCTGGGTGGCTCAGTCGGTTAAGCGTCTGCCTTCGGCTCAGGTCATGATCCCAGGGTCCTGGGATCGAGTCCCGCATCAGGCTCCCTGCTCCGCGGGGAGCCTGCTTCTCCCTCTGCCTCTGTCTCTCTCTCTGTCTCTCATGAATAAATAAATAAAATCTTTAAAAAAAAAAATAAATAAATAAAAAAATAAAAAAAATAAATAAATAAATAAATAAAAAAGAATAAATTAAAAATGAGAATGAGAGGAACAAGTGTGTACACACGTGTGTGTCTGCATGGTGTGTGTACAGAAAAAAGCGTTGAAAGAAGGTATATCAAACTGTTAACACATTATCTTTTGAGTGCTGCAATTATAAGCAATTTTACTTTCTTTTTCACACCTTTCTGCATTGTCAAGGTTTTTAGAGTAAATAAGCATAACTCTAAAATCATGGGCAATATAGATACGAACATAACAAACCAAACAAGCTTAGAATTCTATAATATTACCTCAGACTCTGAACATGTTCTTCTATAAATGTAGTTATGTTCTATCCTGAGATCAGTTCTGACCTCCCAAGACAGCCAAAACAATCAGAACACCTGGACAGACTTAATTTCCTAATGGCTTCAGAACAAGGCTTAGATTCAAAATGCTGGCTACATGTAATCCATTCTATGCCTGAGGATACTTTCAACTATATATATAGTGCTGAATTAATAAAAGATTAGAGAACACTGGGGCCATAACAGCTACTAGCTACTACCTGTGCTTATTCACGTTTTATTTGAGATAGGCCGTTGGTAGTGGAATCTATGGTCAGTTGTAATAAATAATTAAAGGCTAGGGAAAACAATTTTAAATACTTCTTTCATTTATTATCAACTGATAATTTGGTTTAAAATCCACCAATGGCATTTTAGTTTAGTAATCATCTTGAGAACTCCTAGGTTTAATTTAAACACAAAATTCCTAAGAGCAGTCTCCAATATCCTTACAATAAACATTTTAAGAGCTGTTCTTTTCCTGGGCCCGTCATTTAGAGATACAGATAAGAACAATAGGCAGGAAAACCAGGAATTATACATCATTGTTTTAAGTGTTAAAACAAATAAGCATAGGGTGGCTTGGGAGTGCAGAGTTAAGTGTCTCTAAGACAGGGTAATGACCAACCAGGTGTGACTAGGTAAGCTAAATCTTGAAAGACAGTAAGATTTAGTCAAATGATTAGAGAGTAAAGAGTATTAATTTTTACCATCCTATGGAAATAAGAGAAAGTAATCATGGGGACAAAGGGCATTTCTCATCAGTAGGCCTGTCTAATTATGTCCCAATAGCATTCAGTCCTTCATTGAAAAGTTTTGATTATGTACTTTAACTCAGACACTGTGCTAAGTGAAAAAGAAACTGTTCCTGCCCTTAAGGAATATAAAGATAGAGTCATAAACAGAGAATTTTAATTATGTGATCACTATCCCCATGTGGCTGAGTATCCAAAGCTACAGTAACATCTAGGAAGAGACATATAATCTAATTTTGAGTGTCTCAGGGAGAACTTCTTAGAGGAAATGACATCTAAATTGAAATCAAAGAAAACAAAAATAAAATTTTAAAATGCAAAATAAAAATAAATATCAAAAGTAAAGTGGTGGGGGGCGCCTGGGTGGCTCAGATGGTTAAGCGTCTGCCTTCGGCTCAGGTCATGATCCCAGGGTCCTGGGATCGAGTCCCACATCGGGCTCCCGGCTCAGCGGGGAGCCTGCTTCTCCCTCTGACCCTCTCCCCTCTCATGCTGTTTCTCTCTCACTCGCTCTCTAAAAAATAAATAAAATCTTTAAAAAAAAAAAAAAGTAAAGTGGTGGGGATTAGTGAGTTATGGCTAGGAAGGTCAAGAGATGCCTAAGCACAAAGGGGCTTTTAATACCAGGATGAAGAGTTTAGATTTCACTCTGTGGTCAGCAGAGAAACTAGACAGGGCTTTAAGAGAAGGAAGTCATGTGATCATTATTTATACCTAAGAAAGATTACTTTACTATGGGTGTAATGGAATGGAATAGAGCAAGACTGGATGAAGAAAGATTAATTTGGAAAAGGCTTCTGGAATAATAAAAGTAAGGACTGGTGGTGGTGGTCACAACTAAGAAGAAGTTGTGATGGAAAGTAGCCACCATTCAGTATCAGTCATTTGACAGATATTAAGGAGTTAAAAATAATCAATGTAAACATGGTGATTAATTATATATGTAGGGTGTATGGAAGACAAAGGCATCTTGGATATCTCTCAAGTGTTTCATATGGGAAAATATGGGTGAGTAGAGGAGTCGTTCAATGGCACAGGGAGTGGGGGATGAGACTCATTTTTTGCATACTTAGTTTGGAGATTCTTAAAATGTCCAAGTTGTGATGTCATTTAGACAGGGGGATATACAGAAGATAGATCTGGGCTGAAAAAGAGATCATAGGGCGCCTGGGTGGCTCAGATGGTTAAGCGTCTGCCTTCGGCTCAGGTCATGGTCCCAGGGTCCTGGGATCGAGTCCCATATCGGGCTCCCTGCTCCTTGGGAGCCTGCTTCTCCCTCTGCCTCTCTCTCTCTCTCTGTCTCTCATGAATAAATAAATAAAATCTTTAAAAATAAAAAAAAAAAAAAAAAAAGAGATCATAGTGTAAGAACATGAAAAATGAAGGGTCAAGGATTTGGGAGATCTGGGACATGTAAATATAGATATTAACACAGGGGGCTGAAGAGATTTCCCAGAATGTCTGCAGTGGGTAAAGGTGGGAGAACAGGAGGGAAACGTTAAGTTACACTGACATTTAAGGAAGTGAAACAGGAAGAAGCATCCCTAGAAGGATGCAGCGGTCAGAGATACGGGGCAAAACCAGGAGTCCATCACAGAGGCCGGGACAGGAGAGCATTTCCAAATGGAAACTGCGGCCCCAGTTGCACAAGTCAAGTAACAGCTGCCATCGATATAGAATGCTGTCAGGCTGAGGAGAGAAGCTGAGTGGGGATGTAAAGAAAAGAACACAAACATTTGTCAGAAATTTGCCTTTGAAGGGGAGGAGGGCAGGAACAAAAAGAGACTAAGAAGAGAGTTTTTATTCGTAAACATTTTTTTTTTTAAAGATTTTATGTATTTATTCATGAGAGAGAGAGAAGCAGAGGGAGAAGCAGGCTCCCTGCTGAGCAGGGAGCCCGATGCGGGACTCGATCCCAGGACCCTGGGATCATGACCTGAGCCGAAGGCAGACGCCCAACCGTCTGAGCCACCCAGGCGCCCAACATTTTTTTTTTTTTAAATACAGAAATGAGCCAGTGAGAAGGTGAATGAAAGAGGGATAAATCAAGGAACAGATGTGTTCCAGAGCCCAACGGGGGGTGTTAGCACATTAGCTACAGGCTTCTTCCCATGAGAACGAGTGATAGAGGAAAGGATGCTCTAGAACACAGTCAGGTTGTATACACCTGGCAGGAAGTAAAAAGAGTTGCTACCTCTTGGTTACTGATTTTCATGTGAAGTTTGATGGAATGTGTTCTGGAAGAACGTGGAGGAATAAGAGCTTTGAGAAGAGTGGAGAAAAGAGGAAGAGTATGGAAAACAGGAAAGCTAAACAAGGAAACAGACCACACTTGGTTCTCACTATTCAACATTCTTTCAACGATTTATGCAGTACTTGACATGTGAGAGGCTCGGTGAGGCTGGAGATCATACATTGATCATCACTCCTGAGTCTCTACCCAAAGAAATGTTTATCAGCCCAGGCATAGGAGTGGAGTAAACAGGCAGATGGGTCTTTAGATGTAGCTTAGCTAGATGGGTCCCATAGAAAGATTAAAAGGAAGTTGAGAGGATATGCCAAATGGGTCTTTGGAAATTATGAAACATGGCTTAAAAGGGAAGGGGGAAAATTAGTAGGAGGAAGTTAATAGAAAAATTAAATGGACCATGAGACCAGAGGTCTCAATTAAGCAGTAGCAATAACATGACAGCGGAAAAGATGGAACACCCACACTGTCAGAGAATGAGGTATGTGTGTTAAATACACCAAGAGTTTAAGCAGTTCCAGGAGACAGCAAATTCAGAGTGTGACTATGAAGGTTAACACAGTGAAGGTGTGAAAATACTAGTGTTGAGACAGTCAAAGAATCAAGAGTCCTGTGGATATCAGGTAGGTCATAGATGTGGATCCTTGGGAGTCACTTGTGTGCTGAATTGGGGGCTGACTGGAAAACCGCAAACCATGTGTCAAAGTCCTCAGGAAAGGAGGGCGAATGACCAAGTATTTGGTACAAACCAGCAAGAGGGAAAAGGTGGTACAGCAAAACAGTCAGCTTTACAAGAGCCAAAGATTTCACACAGGATGGAAAAGAAAGCACTGGGCATCTCTTCCTTGTCCACACCTCTTCACAGTGGCTAATTCCAACCTTCTTAATTTCTATTCCTCTACCTTCTTTAAGAAAGAATGGAAGCCATCAAGTGAGAATCCTTTTATCTTCTTGCCATCATACATAATTAGCTGGTCACGGCTCCCAAATGTAAAGCAAAAGGGTGTGAGCCTATGAAGAGATGACCTCAGGGAAGGCCCAATCAATCCCCACCCAAGGTTAGAGACTGATGAGACTTACTGTGTCTGCACCAGCAGCCAATGGCTAGAATGATCATGTTTCAAAAAAATCTTCCAAGAGAAAACACCTGCAATCCAGGTACATGGTGGGACATAGACCTCATTTAAGACTTATCTAAGTCTATGGATTCCAAGAGACCTTTCTACCAAGTGAGGTAGGAGGTGAAGGGATGAATTAGTCCCCGGGAACCTCACCAAGTATTCAGAAATATAACATTTCCCGGGTCACCAAAAAATACAGCAGAAACAGTAAAGCTCACCAAAATTCCTTTTGCTCCCCCCCTTCACTATAACCCTTATAGTTGGGCAGGTCTACTTGACTAATGTGAGCTGTGATATGCAACAGGAAGTGATGTGTATCACTTCTGGGCAGAGGTAATGAAAGGCCCATGTAGAATGCTCCAGGTTCTTTCTTTACCTGATATGGAGAATAAGCAGTGTGTGTTTCCAGATAATGCACATACAAGATGGAAGCTCTTCAGTCTGACTCCACAAGTGATGATATGGAGCCCCCACCAGCCAAAAATGAATATAGAGAGTAAGAGAGAAATAACCTTAAAAGTGGCTCATATTTCATAATTATTTGGTTATTGCAACATAAGAAGGCTATACTCATCAAAAGTAGAAAACTTCCATATTGACCAAGAATACTCAATGTTGTGATGGCTGACAGGAGTGGATAGGGTAGAAAAAAGGACAGAGTAACCAGCTTAAAGTTTCAAGCAACTCAGGCTCCTAGAAAATCTTATCTCCAATAACTAGTGGACTAAAGAACCTCTTCCCTAGAAGGCCAGAGGGTCAAACAGCAGCTAAGCCCAAAGGAACAATGTAGCATCCCCTGAAGAACTCATCAAGAAAAAATATTCATAACTAAACATCTTCCCAAACCCTACTCCTTTCCTTTGGCCCAAACAAGGAAGCAGTTCTGAATGATGATATTTGTCCAAGATCAAGTACACCAAAGCAATCACTTTCTTGTTCAAGTGCCTTGGACCACAGTATTATAATGTCCTTAATTTTCTTAACTGACAAGGCTATAACAAAAGGAATAAAACAGGGGCGCCTGGGTGGCTCAGTCATTAAGCGTCTGCCTTCGGCTCAGGTCATGATCCCAGGGTCCTGGGATCAAGCCCCGCATCGGGCTCCATGCTCGGCAGGGAGCCTGCTTCTCCCTCTCCCACTCCCCCTGCTTGTGTTCCCTCTCTCGCTGTGTCTCTCTCTGTCAAATAAATAAATAAAATCTTTTAAAAAAAAAGAAAACATATCTAGTCACTCATCATATATAAGTGGTTTTCTTTCAGTAAAGAATTTAAATGCTACTTGTTAAGAACTTGAAGAGTAAAGCTAGAATTAACTTCTAGGCTTTATATAAATAGTAAGTGAGAACTCTCATAATTACATTTTATATAGAGGCGAGAATTATCTGATTTTTATTCCTATCATTATTGGTTGAAAGTATTAAAACATACTTTATGTCATATGTGTGTGTTTGAAATCACATCAGTAAGTTTAAATGAATTGTAGAACATTATCCAAAAGAATAAAATATTTATGCATCATCTCTACCATCTGCACGGAAATGTGGTGGTTCATTATGACATATTCTGGTCTATTTCCCGGGAAATCTCTATCTCCTGTGAAACCTCTTCTTATATAATGCACGCTCACCAGGGATTTTTGAAGTTGATGGCAAAAATACTGATATTGGTTACTGAAGTCAAATCCAGGAGTATATTTTGTGTTGCAGATGCTGGGTGTGTCAGACTAACCTATTCTCACATAGCACAGTACCACTTATTTGCTTAAGGTAAGTCCAACTGTTCCCTAGATTTTCCAAGGCCAAACAGAATAATAAGCTGTGAAATGAAAGGTGGAAAAGTGCTCTTTCTCTCTCTCTCTCTCATAGACTTTGGGTTTGTCACATCAACATCTATTCCCTTTTCTTAGAAATGTTCCTATTATTCATCACTATATCATATCTTCCTCAGGGTAGCTAATTTGGGGACAGCTAATTTTACCCCTAACTGTAGCAATGGGAATGGAATTTAGGCCTAAAATAATCAGCTTTTGAAAGCATTTCCCCTCTCTGGATATGGAAGAGGAAAAAGCACCAGAGTTGTCTGCAGCTGTCTTGCAATCCCATGAGAAAGGGAGAGTTGACCTTTGGAAAGAAACCAAGTTGTTGAAGACGTTGTTAAGCCCTAAACCAATCAATCCAGAAACCCAATTTACCACCCCATCTAGGGCTCAATAAACAAGAAAATCTTTTATTTAAGCCAATGTGAGTATTCTGTCATCAGCAAATAAAGGCAGCCTCACGGTACACAGATTTCGAGACACAGAGCTCTTCTTCAGTTCTCCACGCTCTGAAAGAGTGCTGTGCATTCCAGAAATCCTGGCTTGCTTATCCCCATTCTCTAATCAACTAAAAACATGTTTAAACTAAATGCAAAGAGAATGATTAAGAATACCATAAAATCTGCATTTCTGAAAAAGGAGCACATAGATGACTAGTCTAGAGCAATTGCCATAAATGGAACAGCTGAAGCAACAGAAATGCTAAGATTTGATCTTCACTGGATGCAAGTACAACAAAACCACTAGTACCCCGACTGACCAGCAAGCACACCACCTACAGGGAGACCTCATCCCACACCCTGCTTCTGAGGAAGGAACAGGAGGCAGGAAGAGAATTATCTGCCATTTGTGACACTTACTGAACTCCTGGCTTTCAAAGGAGCCATACTGATACAATCATTTTTAAAAGTCCATGCTAAAAAGATGAAGTAAAATGACTCCTAGAAGTTACTCCTGACACCGATTCACAAATAACATTAGGTCATCTTTAAATATTGTCATAAGGCTTCTGACAGGCTCATGCGATCTAAGTGGAAGTTGGATGCTGGTTCTCTGTCAAGACTACACTCAAGCACTTTATCATTTTTATGACATTATGTAAATTGAAGAGAAACTGAATATATGAATCTATATATAACTTTAGTTATCACTTGTTATTATTTTCTTTTTTTTTTTTTTTTTTTTTTTTTTTTTAAAAGATTTTTTTTATTTGACAGAGAGAGCACAAGCAGAGGGAGAGAGAGGGAGAAGCAGGCTCCCCACCGAGCAAGGAGCCCGATGTGGGACTCGATCCTAGGACCCTGGGATCATGACCCGGGCCGAAGGCAGCCGCTTAACCGACTGAGCCACCCAGGCGTCCCCACTTGTTATTATTTTCAACCCAGCATTTTTTAATGCATAATTTTCATGCTCAGCATTCTTTACAGATTGTCATCTGAGACTACGTGCCTAGCTATCATTTTATATAACCAGTCCAAGACATCAAAATATCTACGTTATTTGGCAGTGACAAAGGCTACTAATACCAGCACTTTTATTTTCCTTTTCCAAAAACACAAACCCAAACTGAGACATAATCGCAGAGAGAAATGTTCCTCCTTTCTAGCCTAATTTAGGAGGTAAAGTCTTTATTTCTTTTCAAATCCAAAGGAGAGAATCAGGCACACATTATTAATTCATCTACTTTCACCTGCTCTGATTAAAATTAAAGATGAACATTTCAGGCTGGTAGTCAAAACTCCTCACTCATTATTCAGTGAACTTCAAGAACCAACCAGCTAAAAAGTCACCTAAGCTAGGAAACCTTCACCAGCCCCTTCGGAAAACAGCATGCATTCTTGTACTAGAACATCCTATCAGTGGTCATCGGAAAGGTCTTAAGTTCATGTCCCTGATAATTAAAATATTTTAATTCAAACTGTGGATTAATATATGCTTCTTTAATGCTAATTAAAGAATATAAATATTAGAAGCTCTCTTTTTTAAAACTTCTACTGAGTAATATTTTCACAAGTAATAATATGGGGTTAAAATGACTCTCGATGTGCCATCTAAAATAAGACCATTGTGTCTTAAATGGAAGAGGGAATGTGTAGGGAGTTTATTTTGGTTTGCTATTATTACTTGTGCTTATTTTTTTAATAAGAAAAAGTAGTTCATATAACATTGATTATAGTTTAGGAAAAAACACGAAGTTATGCTGTGCATTTTTACAGTAGAAGTTAAGAGTAGTTCTAAAATTAGAGAGGAAAAATGAATTTACAAAGTAAAAATATGTGTCAGTGATGTTAGTCAAAGATCAGCTAATGCTGAGATTGGCAATATTATATCCCTACACAGTTACTCACATTATAATGGGCATTTTTAAAAATAAAATATGAACACACAATATAATGAGGGCAGAAGTCACCCTAATCATTAATCATTCATCTTTGTACTCCCATTTAGAGCACCTGGTATAGTGTCTTCAGTATAATTGGTATTCAGCAAATATTTGGTAAATGAATGAATAAAGAATGAATGATGAGAAAATGATAAACAGCTCCTCCTCTCCTGGGAGTTCAATGCGGAGTTCAAGAGCTACTTTCTTTTAAATACAATTAATCCTTAATGTCCTTGTAAAATAGCCAAAGGGAAAATGTATTTACATTACATCTGAAATTGATGGAATCTACAGAGGGGTCAAAAATCTTCCTCAAAGTAAATAAAGCATTCACCCTCCAGCTAGGAACAGCGTATTTAAATCATTTCCTACGTGGATGGCTTTCAATCTGAGCCCCCACTGTAGCGACCACAAGAACTCTCCTCAACCTCTTCAGGAAAAATCCCTGGAACCCCAGAGTTCTGCTGCTTACCCGTTCCCCCTACTGGTCACTGCTTTTCCAGTTCCTCTTCAGTCCCTCCCCCTCCTAATCCACAAATACTGGGACCAAGTCTTTTCCAGGTCAATCCTGATTTCTATCCTGCCTTCCCCAAATGTACTCACACTTATCAGACCATATTTTCTAATATGGGCGGGGGGGGGGGGGGGGGGGGGGGTGGCGAAGCCATCACACTTGTATATGAGGTCACAGAAAAACCATTTACTAACATTTGAAAACACCATTATTATTCTATGTTCACCTCTGGTCCACAGTTAAGCAATTAGGATATAAATATATCCTATCTTCCTATTCATGAGGATACTACTTATGAATTGGAAGTCTGACACAACATTTGTGTGACCTAATTTTGAATATTTAAAACAGTATAAGGCCTCTAGGCTTAATTTTATAAGGGGAAGATTAAAGAGACACAAGCAAGCACAGATTTATCTCTCTGTGCTATGGGACACTGGCAATTTTTTCTAACTTAAAACATGTGATATTTAAAATGTCAAACTTCTACATTTCTGCAGTAACAAGGTGGTTATCACATTGAATAACATTTTCTGTACTTTCTCTCCAGTAAGTAGAATTAATATTAACACCTGAACTGAAAATGTTAAGTGACTATAAATAAGCCAAAATGATTTCATTAAAATTTAGCTTAGCAAATGTTACTTTCATATTCTTGGTGGTAACCCTTTCTATTCGTATTCAAAAGCAAGGAACAATTTATAAGCAAAGGAAGTGACATCAAATGTGAGCCCCACCCCAGTGTGTATTCAATTAGGCTCACCTCAGATCTAGGTTTCTCCACTCAGCCAAAGTGGATATTTGGGAAAACAAGTTTCTAATGGCATAGCCTTGACCATACAGCAGTATCCCACCGTCAACATGTTGCCATTTGCCACTATGACAAATGGTACTACGAGCAACATTTATACTGCTTTGTAAGCCAAAGCACTAAATCAGAGGATGAGAAATAAAAATAACCATAAAATTGAGCAGAGAAGAAAACAAAACATACAAAAAGGTTTTAAACCACCAAAATATGTCACAAGGCCATGTCCTTACATTCCCTCTGGAGTCCCTGGACAAAGTCTGTCCCATTTGAGACATGATTCTAACAAGCTTGGTTATTTGGTTTCCAATCACATCATATTACAAGCAAAGTGGAAAGAAGAATAGGGTGTGGAGAGACAGGACAAAGAGTGAGGGATTCAAAATTAGAAGGTTCCTTAACCAGGTCCTTAATAGTGACCACTGAATTAGTTAATTAGTTCCCCTTTAATGACCAAACTAAATAGTTTGCTTGTCCACTCAGACCTTCTCCTCACAGAGGCCAAAGAACTTCAGGTTGAAAGAAACTGTTGTTCTCATTCTTGAGGCTCCTCTAGAACTTAAAATCCAAGACTTTTATTTTGGGTTAAATGCTTCCCAACTAGTTGACACTGGAATTAAATTTTATACGAAGTTCTTAAACAATGTAAAGCTGTTAAGAATGATGCATCTGTAAACTTTTTACTGTAGATTATCAAAGAGGAATGTTCACTATCACTTTTTTCCAGCTTCCCAAAGCTAATCCCTCTCATTTTAAGTAGACAAGAAATAAAAGAAGCTTAAGAATCACTATCCACATCCAGGATGATTAAATGTCTTTTGCCTCATTGATCAGTGACCCAACAGACCTTCAAGAAAGGAAAAACTGGATTCAAAACCAAAAAAAATTAATTTTAAAACAAAAAAAAAAAAAAAAAAAAAAAAAGCCTGTAGATATTGGGAAAACAAATTTCAATTGCTCAATTGTATTTTACCGAAACATTTTTTTAATAAAACAAGAAATAGTTAAGAGGCATTCTTGTCTTCTAAGATTTTAAGAAAAAGTAATTTTCTAAAGGGTTCAGAAATGTTTATGAGTCTTCTATTTTACCTATGGTAACATTCTTTTTAGTTGGAACTAAACCTCACTTATGTCCTATTATTAGGGAAATTATCTACAAAAATTAACTATTAAGAACACAAGGTCTATCTTCTGAATTCATGAAAAAAGATAAAATTCAGCATTTTATAAAATTTCAACCACCTGCAAGATTTTTAATACACTTAAGTTATCCACAGACCTTTTCAAGTAGGGTAAAAAATAATTTCTGCTTGCTTGTTTGAATAGCAATAGACTGTTTTTATGAAAACCCAGGCCTGCCCTTAGGTTGTAACAACATATACAGAGCTAATGGACCTGTGCCAAATATTATCAAGATTTTAGTTTTTTTATTTAAATCTGATTTTATAATTCTGTCCTCTAACCTCATGGCTTCCAACATTACTGAGAGGCTAACCCTTAAAGCAGGGCAGCCTGAGTTTCTGGCACAGGGAAGGCACAGGAAAGTGAAGCATACTTCTTTTTCTTTAAAGATTTATTTATTTAAGAGAGAGGGTATACACTCACGCGAGCCTGTGCAGGGGATCACGACCTGAGCAGAAACCAAGAGTCAGACGCTTAACCGACTGCGCCACCCAGGTGCCCCCAAGTGAAGCATACTTTATGAGACAGTGATGTTTTTCTTTACTGAGTGTATGGAATCAATGCACTTAAGCAAATTTGGTTGGGGGGGGGAACATGGGGAAAATCAATTCATTTATCTGTCAGGTAGTATTTCCTTAAAAATAATAGATTTCCCCCAGATTTTAATTGTAATAATCGTTGCTTCACAAAAATCATAAACAGACTTGCACACAGACAGACATGCAGATATAGAGGGAATGGAGGAACAATATGAACACAGGTGGCTTACAAATCTCTATGCTCATCCACCCTTGTGTTTTCCACCTTGCTTGTTGTAGCAACTCCAACAGCCCTGAAAGTTGCTGGGAAACAAGATAAAACACCAGAAGCTTACAGAGACCAGGTAGGATGTGAGAAGTGGAGGGTAGGCAGCTATTAAAGTAAAAGTAAAGGGCAGGGATCCAGGGCAAGGAAGAAGGCAGAAGTGGCAAGCCTATGTAAATACCCAGTCCCAAAATACCTTCTCCCACAGAATCTGGAGAGTTTTCCCTTTACAACACTGCTTAAAATTAATTTAAATTATCAACCAGATACTTTAATTAGAAATGTAGATGTTGAGGCAATCCAGGCTATCAGTGTGCATAAAGTTGTTCCAGCCACCTTTTCCTTCCAATAGCTTCTCCTCTATCCTGTCCATGGAGTAAATGAGAAATTTGCTTGGGACAAAAACGTGAGGGTAATTTAGAAGCAAGAACTGGGATTTACCCATCTCATATTAGTTGTTCAGTGAGCCTTTGTTCCTTTATTTCATGATTACAAAATTCATGTTTTTTTTCCTTATGTACACAAACACAGACATATCAAAAGAAACCTGTTACCTAACTGCTGGGCAGGAGGAAGTTGTGACATTTATTGGCCAGCGTCAGCGAAAGTTTTCAAAGTGCGAGCTCGGCCCTCAACAGACGAGTTCATTTCATGGTCACCCTGGGCCATCTGCCCTGGGGCCACCATTTGCCTCTCCGGTAAAGCTATGATGCAGCCCTGAAGTTAATTTTTTTTCCCCTATAACAACAACAACAACAACAGAAAAAGTTTTCTCCCTACAGAGTAGGTTTTGACACGTCGGACCACGCAACAGAAGTCAGCAGGTACTTCCACGTGTTATCAGAATATACCCAGCTGGACTTCCCTGGGATCAGGGAGGCTGGGGCCAGGGGAAAGAGCTGCAAGAGAAGGGCTCTTGGGGGGGGCCCCACAACACATTTACACTGCCTTTCCAAAGAAACCACTTAATTTAATATTACACAACTCAGTTAAAGAAAGGGGGAAAAATACAAGGGCAAGCAAATAAGGAATCTAAACAATAACCTAAACTATTTCAAATTAAATAAAAAATCCTAATTATTCTAAAATTATAGGTGAAGATCAGGACCTCAGACCTGTGGAGAGGAAAAGCATTATTACTGAATGCTGTGCTGACCTGATGATAGCCAAAAGTGAGTCTGGAGAATCTTTAGATTCTAAAACTGATAAAAGTTTAGACTTGGACTTTGTGACACTGGAAAAAAAAAAAAACAAAACCCACAGGCAGTTACATGAATGAACACATGCTATGCTATTTTGGGGGGGAAAAAAGAGCATGCAATTACTTGAATAAACACATGCTACTGCCATTTTTTTTAACTTTCATGTACATTTAATGTAGTTTTTATTAGAAATTATTATTCAATGATAGTGGAGAAATGGAGGAAATTTTATTATTTCCGGACCAGACAGGGCAGTTGTCCTACCAAAAAAGGGGAACAATTTTTTTGTTTTCCTTATTCTGCCTGCTTATGAGGTCCCGACTGCAGGAACTGGGATTGGGCTAGTGCTATAAATAATGACATCAGATGCTGCCTTCTCTGTCAGGCCTGAGCTGGACACCATATGTGCAGGGAAGGCTTAATGCAGGCCTTGGTTGCTCAAACCATGCACATTCCCAAGAAAGGCCTGTCCTCAAGACTGGCCCTGGGCCAGTTCCCAGGAAATGAGCTCTGAGCCCTTGGAATATTCTGCCTGATAAAAGTGTTTTTGTATGCCCTAAGCCTTAGGTCATGCAATACCAGTGTGCTCAGACAGTTTATACTAACAAGCGTGATGTATGGTGAACACATGTTTTTGCTCTGGGAAGCTGGGGTCTGAACAGCCGAGGTCAGTTGTAAAGGTGCAGCATGCCTTTGTGACCGATCCCTAATAAAAACCCTGGACACCAAGGCTCAGGTGGGCTTCCCTGATTGGCAACACTTTGCCTGTGTTGTCACACATCATTGCTGGGAAAATTAAGTGTGTCCACATGACTCTACTGATAAGACACTTGCAAACTTGTGCCTGATTTCTCCTGGACTTTGCCCAATGAGCCTGTGCCCTTTGTTGATTTTATTCTGTACCCTTTTGCTATAATAAACTATAACTGTAAACTATCACAGGACTTCAGAGTGTAACAGCTTTCTGAGTCCTGTGACTCCTAGCAAACCACTGAGCCTGAGAGTAGTCTTCAGGAATCCCTTCCAAGTGCATTATCAAGTTCAATCCTAAAAACCTTGCAAAATTACTACCATTTCAGAGATGATAAAGTCAAGATTTTTCAAAGAGGTTAAGCCATTTGGTTGTTTAAAAGGAAACCGAATCAATCTGTCCATTCTGTTATACTGCACTGTAACGTTATGGGTCACAAAGAATTTTTTAAAATAATCTTATAACTCAACTAACAATGGACAAATTTCCTTTGGAAAATATAAAATGCAATTTCATAAACCCTGAAAAATACTTAGACTACAATTAATAAGTAAACACAATCCAAATTAAAGTTGGACTTATAAGAATTTTATGTATAAGAATTATGGATGTCTGGGGTGGTTCTAAAAGCCATAATCAGATGTTGTTTCACCTATAAGGTGTCCCTCATCTGCTTACTCCTCCAGCCCACAAAAATTTTCCAGTGTAATTCAATTCTCAATACCTCCTGTCTTTGAGCACTGCGTGTCTGTTCATGGTCTGTGCATGTTGGGAGTTGGGGGGTAGGGTGGTTAGGGAGAAAGAAATAGGTATATTACTATTTTCTTCATGTCTGCAAATGTAGTTTAGAAGGCTATCTTTGCATGTTTAGGAAAAAAACTTAAAATGCATTGCAATTTCGATGTTTGCAGGTATGTGCATATCAATGCGTGTGTGTGCAGGCATGTGTCATGTATGAAAGACACACAACAGCATACACATTTCAAATATGCTTTGTGTTTATGCTCAGCATTCAGCCACAGAAGTATCTGAGAGCACCAACTCCTACTTGATTTTATTTGAGAAGTGTACTGGCGTTATGTATTATTGTGGGGACTAAAAAATCAGCAGGCATGGAATTTCTGTAATAATTATTAATATTTCTTGAAATATTCTTGTTTAGTATATTTTATAATCTATATTTGGAAAACACTGATAGAAAATCTAATTTAAAATGGTGATTTTTTTTCTCTATGGAATTAGCTACATACTAAATCTGTAATATAGGCTATTCATTTTAGTTTTGTGCCAAGGCACTTTTTTTAATAAAAATAAATAGCTAGTTTTATATTTTCCTAATTCAAATTTATATGCCTGTGTTAAGTAAAAAAGAAATTCTTAAACTTCTCTAGATCAGAGTCCTTATTTAGAAGTTGAAAAAGTCTTGGCAAGCACCTGCTTTTCTTGTCTATTTTTTTAATAGATTTTAATTTTTAGAGTAGTTTGGAGATCACAGCAAAACTGAAGAGAATGTACAGGGATTTTCCATCTACCCTCTATTCCACATGTGCAGAGCCTGCCCCGTGATCAACATCCCCCATCAGTGTGGTACTTTGTTATTAATGATGGACCCACAGAGACACATCATTATCACCAAGAGTCCATAGTTTACCCTAGGGTTCACTCTTGGTGTTATACATTCTATGAATTTGTAAAACTGTATGACACTTACACACCATTATAGGACCATACTATATAGCATATAGAATAGAATAGTATATAGTACAGAACAGCTTCACTGTCCTGAAAATCCTCTGTTCCACCTCTTTGTTCCTTCCTCTCCTATAACCCCTGGCAACAGCCGATCTTGTCACTGTCTCCGTACTTGTGCCTTTTCCAGAGTATCATATAGTTGGAATCATTCAGTCTGTAGCCTTTGAGACTGGACTCGTTCATGTAGTCATAGGAATTCATGGGGGCGCCTGGGTGGCTCAGTCGTTAAGCGTCTGCCTTCGGCTCAGGTCATGATCCCAGGGTCCTGGGATCGAGCCCCGCATCGGGCTCCCTGCTCGGCAGGAAGCCTGCTTCTCCCTCTCCCACTCCCCCTGCTTGTGTTCCTGCTCTCGCTGTCTCTCTGTCAAATAAATAAATAAAATCTTAAAAAAAAAAAAAAAAGGAATTCTTTCCCCCATGTCTTTTCAAGGCTTGATAGCTCATTCCCTTTTAGTGCTTGAATAATATTCCATTGTCTGTATGTATCACAGGTGACTTATCCATTCACCAACTGAAAGACATCTTGGTTGCTTCCAGGTTTTGGCAGCTTTGAATAAAGCTGCTATAAACATCCATGTGCAGGTTTTGTGTAAACCTAAGTTTTCAACTCCTCTGGGTGGATACAGAGGAGTGTGACTGCTGTACAGTATGGCAAGAGTATGTTTAGTTTTTGTAAGAAACTGCCAAACTTTGTCTTCTGAGTGGCTGTACCAGTTTGCACTCCCACCTGCAAAGAACCAGAGCTCCTGTTGCTCCACATTCTCGCCAACATCTGGTGTCCTCAATGTTCTGGATTTTGGCCACTCCAACAGGTACGTAGTGGTAAGCACCTGTATTTTCATTTAAAAGTGCATCTGAAATGTAACATTTCACAGAATGTACCCCCAAAAGACTAGAAACGTCACGCTTCTGTTTTAAAAAACCTTTTGTGAAACTACTGCCCTAAGTGGATTTTTCCCTGCCAATTACCTACAGCTGGCAAAGATTTTGTGTATGTTGGACACCGAGAATTGAGGACACTGGGAATTTTACATTAATGACATAGGAAGTCAACACAGAAAGCTCACATTAAATCAAACTGAGGGTGGGGGTAAGAGAAATGGGTGAAGGGGATCAAAAGGTACAAACTTCCAGTTACAATTAAGTCATGGGGATATAATGTACAACACGGTGATTATAGTTAATAATACCGTACTACGTATTTGAAAGTTGAGAAGAGAGTGGATCTTCAAAGTCCTCATCACAAGAAAAAAAATGTTTGTGACTATGTGCGGTGACAGATCTTAATTAGACTTATTGTGCTGATCATTTCACGATATATACAAATATCAAATCATTATATTGTACATCTGAAACAAATGTTACATGTCAATTTCACCTCATTTAGAAAAGAAAATCAAACTAGTATGATTTCATTTTTTTTAAAGATTTGTTTATTTATTTGAGAAAGAGAGAGAGCACGTGCATACACACATACAAGTGGGGGGGAGGGCCAGAGGGAGAGAATCTTCAAGCAGACACCCTGCTGAGCGCGGAGCCCCACGCAGGGCTTGATCAATCGACCCATGAGATCACGACCTGAGCCAAAACCAAGAGTCAGACTGTTAACCAACTAACCCCCAAACTAGTATGATTTTTAAAAAACTAAGTTTAAAATCTTTCTTGCTCCAAATTTTATCATTTGGGCATCAAATGCAGCCAAGAATATGCAATTCTCATATTAATTGAAACTCACTTAAATCACCATTCTAAGCTGGTTTTCCCATAAGGATGGACTGCTCCAAAAAGAAACAGGAGAGACTTTGGCTCACAGTGAATTATTCAAACTTTTTCTTAGTTAACTAAAAATGAATCTGGCCATTCACTAGAGAAATCATATCAAATTCTGTGGTGATAATAAAGTAATGACTGCTTTGCAGCTAGAGGGCCTTTTTTTTTTTTTTGCATATCGAGCTGTGGTGCATTTTAATAAGAAATGATGACTGCATCAGCTTTTACCCATAAAGCAGATCTTTACATTCTGCTCAGGTCTTCCACATTCCAGTAGCTAAGACTTTGTTCTTAAGATCACTGACACAGATACAGACAGACTGACAAACGTATCATCACAATCATGAATTCACTCACTTAAGATTTTGCACACTGATTTCAAAATGAAAAACCTAGAATTTACTAGATTTTCAGTATGTGTGGGGTTCCAGTGGTTTCCCTAAATCACAAGAGCTATGGAGTGTTCATATAGGTAGGAACAGGTCTGCTGTTAACATGAATCATTTTCAATATATACATGATACTGTGTCCACAGCACTGCGCCTGGAAGCACCAGTTTCATTCTCCATTCACGTGTTACCAAAAGTAGCATGTGGCTTCCTAAAGTGTAACGACTGACACTGCCTAAAAAAAAAAAAAAAAAAAGAGTTTGCTTCCGGACTCATGTTGAAAAAATTCTGAGAAATATTTTAAAACTCCTTCAGTTAATTTCTCAGTTGGTGACTAGCAGGAAAATACATAAAATAAATGCCCTCATTGATTTCTAGATGTAATTTATTAAAAAAAAAAAAGAAACATGTAGATAAATTCCGTATTTCCCTCACACAAATTTTTCCAAAAGTATATACTCCATCAGATTGCTCACTAAGAAGCCCTACTGCAGTCAAAGTGACAGAATTTAAGAGGACATAATGAGTACTCCTGCTACACAAAATCATTATCTCTAACCCTTCCTTATGAGGCCGACTTCTAATCCTGTACCAAAGTGGGCCCTGCTAACTTCAAGGCTTTGATGAAGAATGGTTGAAAGCTCTTATCATAAATGGATTCAACACAAATGATGACAAAGTGAGAGACCCAGAGAAATAAATCCTCACGTAGAAAAGTCAGTCACATGAAATGTCAAATGCCTTTAACCAAAGCTTTCCTGGTCATAAAGCACATTCTATAAAAATTACTGAAAGTGAATTCTTCAGGGCTCAATTGTGAATCGGCAATTTCTATTTCTACTATACTGCTGTTTACTCAAAAACTATTTTTAATGAGTAAGACTCAGAGTTTGCCAAAGTGTTTTCCACAAAACAACTTTCTCAAGATGTTCCAGATCTGTAAGCAAGTAAGTCTGAGAAACCCTGAATACTTGATTCACCTCTTGGATATGCATAATGTACACTAGTATGTAAAAAGCTCCAAAACGCCAACCATTAGAAATGTTTAATATTGTTTAACTAAGCATATCCCAGACATATTTGGCCACATACCTAACACCTAATTAAATAGTTTGGGGAAATGCTATCCCACAATATAAAAAAAATATTACTCTCATTTAAGAAATAGTAGGAAATTCTTACCATATTCTAGGCACTCTGCTAGGAACCAGAATTCTAGTCTTTAAACAGAGTACTGATTTTTTTGTGACTTCTTTTTATTTGACTTACATTTTCTCTTTTACACAGCTCTGTCCTTAATAGCATTTTTGCTTGTTTTCCAATTTTGTCTGAACTTTATTCTTCATAGGTGTGAAAGCCTAACAAATATAGTTATATTAGTCTCTGGCTCCATTCTATAGAGTAAATATTCTATAAGTGATTCTTAGATAACAACCTATACGTTTTTTGGACAAAACCATGATGAAAATCCAAATAACTACAACACTTCTGAGTTGGTTGAGAAATCCTAAAAACACTTTCAGGCCATCAGTATGATCTTTTCAATCTATATTTCAGAATGTTCGGAAAAAAACCATCTTGGGGAAAGTCAGTTAGCAGCTAGCTTTCTGCTCATTTCTGTACAGGGAAAATCGATCTGACTGCACAAAGGTATTCCCTTTTAAATTTAATGTTGTGCTTTGGCATCCTCCATTAATACCAACAAGGTATCAGCCATAAACTGGGATGTCACCGATATGCAAAAGAACTACACCCAAAACTTGTCATTATTCTGCAATGGATTGGGAACAATCTATTTATATTCTTATTCCATCCTCCTCAGATTTCACTGTCTTCTCATTCTCAGTCTGTTCTACTCATGAGCTTACTCTATCCTCTTCTTGAGCATAAATACGTCATAAATGTTCACAGAAATGCCACTAGTGGTTAAAGAAAAGATTAAATGAACTGGCATCTGTGATGATAAAATCATAATCTCGATATCCAAACCTGTGTCATTATGTGACACAGAAACTACCAGTCAATAAACCTTGCACAGCTGTGGATGCTTAATGCACTAAATACAAACCGCCGTTGAATGGAGAGACCCAGGTCAATAAACGGACAGTGGAAGCCTCGGAAGTACATACGACTGGATGGGCAAGGTGGCTCTAGAAAGCCAAGGATGGGGGTTTCAATTTGATAGGGAAGAAACCGTGGTCGCATTTGAAGGCTTCTGAGCAGAAAAATGCTATGGTGAAATTCATAATTAAAAGAGTTCAGGTATCGGGGCGCCTGGGTGGCTCAGTCGTTAAGCATCTGCTTTAGTTCAGCTCAGGTCGTGATTCCAGGTTCCTGGGATCGAGCCCCGCGTCGAGCTCCCTGCTCAGAAGCCTGCTTCTCCCTCTCCCACTCCCCCTGCTTGTGTTCCTCTCTTGCTGTGTCTCTCTCTGTCAAATAAATAAATAAAATCTTTAAAAAAAAAAAAAAAAGAGTTCGGGTATCAATGAACTGGATGGGTGAGGAGCTGTTAGACAAGAATTTTAAAACACTGGGTTAAAATGACTGACCTAAGTCAAGGTGATCAGGGCCTGGGCCAAATGTTGACACTATGAGGGATGAAGATGCCCACAATGATTTCAAAGAAAGAGCCACTGAAGCCTCGAAAGAAATGAAGAAGGTGGGATACACGAAACCTGAGACAGATTCCTCCTGAGTGGCTCAGATGATGTGACACCAGGGAAAGGCTGGGAAGAGAAGCTTCGTTTAACGAGGAAGTGATGGGTTGTTCTGATATGCTGGGTTGAAGTGTCCAGCATTTAAGTGAGGCACCTGGACAGAAAACCTAAATTATGTCCCAATGAAATAGGAGTGAAAAGCCTTATTAATAAAAGCATATTTCTTATTAGTCTTCCCTGGGGGTACATGGAAAACGGAATTTCAAAAATGTAGCGAGTGAAAAGAGAAAGATGACATGCCAGTAACTTAACCATTCCATACTGAGTCAGTGGCATCTGTCTTAAAGCAAGATTTATCTACTATAGCACAATCTATCCAAAAGCAAATCTGTACAGAGAATTACAAAATATTTTTAGGACTGATAAATGCTCTCTTGCATGTATTTTTCAAACTGCTGCCAAGAGAAATGATGGGGAATTTAAATGGGTCGGCCCAATATTTGTGTAAGGATTCCACAGCCAACGTACATAATTTTCTCACTATTAATGCTCAGCCCTGGGCTCAGGCATTTCCCTTGCCAGCCAGCAGAATTTTCAGTACGGGCCCCTGGCGGGCAACCTACCAAGCAATCCCTCCCCAACCTCAAACATTCCCAGCCATCCTAGTCATGCCAGTTCAACCAATGCCCCTTAAGCCTTACATAAACATCGACTCACACTGCAACATATCCCTACTCTGCTTAATAACTGTAAGCTATTTAAATCACCCAAGCCTCAGTTTCTTTAACTATAAAATGTAAAATAGCTAACAAAATACCTACTTGTCTTTGCCACAAACATAGGATGTGAGGCAGGCAAAAGGCATGCAAAGACCATGCCCAATAATTACAAGTAAGAATATTATCTTAATCCATGAAATAAATGGACTTTAAATATTTTACTATATAAGTCTCAATAAAGTTATAGTTATGTTAAATTGGTGGTTATTTTAGGTCAGTGGTTTTTAAATTCATTTAACAATGAAATCTTCTTCAAAAAAATTTGTACAGAAAAGAGCCAGAGCAGCTATAATTTACAAAGGGATACGAAAGCTCAGATCTCACTCACTCATTCAGCTTCCTTCAAACTCCCTTCCACCAGGCACCCCAGCTTCCAACGTAGGTTCCCAGGGCTCCAAGGAAAAGACTTTTTTTCAAAAAAAAATCATTATTTTGGATAATAATTGATACAGTATAAAATTGAGAAGCAAGTCCCCATTGCCAAGAGGAACATGCTAATTTCTGATTTTAAAAAATGATCATTCTTTTCATTATGACATCTTAAGAAGCACTTGATGGTTTCAAAATAATTGCATATTTCAAGATTTCTAGAATGAGTATGTAATTCTTTCACAATGAAAACTGATTAATCTTTCTGAGATGCTCTTTTTCTACTTCACCACTCTCTCAATGCCCCCATTCCTGCACCCACATACACTTCTCCTTTCAAAAAAGTCAAAACAAATGCACTTTAGTAATCAAGTAGATTGCCTCTCTCCATGGCATCCCATCAGCAAGGAATTAAACACTGGGAGCCCAGGTGGATTAGGGCCCTCAGAAAATTTGTTCACCAGAGTGCTACTGATTTTTTAAACTGAATTAAATACTTTTAGAGTCCAAACTCTCTAGTGTGTCACAGTCCCCATTAACTTCCTCATAATGTTGAGCAACTGCATTATCTTTCTGTCTTCTAAAAGCATTTGAGCATGCCACAGGGCTTATAACTTGGCTGGGCAACTTCTGGATTCTGAAGAAATTCTATTGCAAGTGACATTACCAGATTTGGGGCTTTTTGAAGTATTTGACTATCTCTATACCTGACCATTTAGTTAGGAAATTGCTTCTCACCTGCCAGAAGACCTTTTAGCATTCGTTTAATAATTGAATCAACATCTACTTATCCAAAAAACATATTGTACTAGGCAGGGAGCTAGGGGCTAGGGAAACTGCAATCAACAGGACAGACCCTGCCTCCAAGAAGCTCAAGGTCAGAGAGATGATCAAGTAAACAGGTGCTAACAATACAATGTGACAACATGGTTTTAGAAATACCTAAAAGGATAATACAGGGAAGGGGATGCCAAGAAAGGCTCCTCCGAGGGGAATTGGCCTTAGCAAAGATCCAACAATGAAGGCTTCCCAGGGTTGAAATGGGGGAGGGTGGGGAGGACAGGGTGTAGATGGGTGTTCTGCAGCATGTGCAAAGGCCCAGGAAAAAGAAGAGATAGCATGTGACTTGAGGGACTGTGGACGCTATTGTTAGTGTTACATGTGATGCTCCAAAACAGTTATGTGAACAGAATATCCTGGGGGGGGGGGGGGCAGCGCACATACTTCAAAAGATGCCACTCTACCCGTGACCACGTGAAAAAGTGTCTATTCCTACAATAAAAGGCGTACACCTATAGGGAATTCTGAACATTCTGCCAGATATTAAGTTTCTAATGTATTAATAATTTCTAATATAAAAGTTAGATTTCTTATCATGCAGTCACACTCCTTGATTGGAAAACTCTCAATTTAATAAACATTTCTTTATTCTCATATCCTTCCTAAAGGGAAGACATTGTTATATTCTTGGGTGAAAAAACATTGAGGTCTCCAAAGAGTATAATACAATCCTGGATGCATATATTTTATAAGCATATAGACACATAAAAATTCTGAAAGAATAAATTCTAACACATTAATAGAAATGAAAAAATCATGTGTTCTTATTTTTTTGACTTATCTCTTTAACAAAAAATTTTTTTACAATAAACACTTTTTATTTGTGTATTTTTAAAACCTCTGTTATATCCTCACAATACACTTTCCTTACTGGAAGCTCACAATCAGGGGAATCCAGCAGGGGTCTATGGCCAGGCCCAACGGGCTCACCTCGCTCAGTCCTTGTCTTTGCGGACCACTGGCACCAGAGACTCAACCTGCTCTCCCAGCCCTAGTCACTGTCACTACTCACTTCCTCCCTTCTGTTTCTTCCACCACTAACTGCAAGACTGACTGCAAATGAGATGAAGAACCAGAATCCCAAAC
The DNA here is from genome assembly GCF_002201575.2 of Neomonachus schauinslandi. NCBI lineage: Eukaryota > Metazoa > Chordata > Mammalia > Carnivora > Phocidae > Neomonachus > Neomonachus schauinslandi. The sequence continues at coordinate 114,780,940 of NC_058409.1, forward strand.
CTTTGTGGTCTTAGGGATTTTACTATCAATCAATAAGGGAGAAAGGAGGCAGAAGATCACAAGCATGACAAGTACAGGGAAGGAATGACTTTTGCATAAACTTCCAAATTGTCTACAGTCGAGGCCAGACATCAGCACACCCCTGAAATTGGAAACAGCACTGGGTTGGTGCCCATGGCAGGCCCTGAACCACTGATGGTTTTGAAGTTATTCCAAGAAGTCCAGGAATCAGGGCGCCTGGGTGGCTCAGTTGGTTATGCGACTGCCTGCAGCTCAGGTCATGATCCTGACAACCCAGGATCGAGTCCCGCATTGGGCTCCCTGCTCAGCAGGGAGTCTGCTTCACCCTCTGACCCTTCCCCCTCTCATGTGCTCTCTCTCTCTCTCTCTCTCTCATTCTCGCTCTCTCAAATAAATAAAAAAATAAAATCTTAAAAAAAAAAAGTCCAGGAATCAGAGGTGTGTTACAAAGACCATTGCTAGAATAAATTAATCTAGCTGTATATATACCACAAATTTTTAAGCATTGCAGATGGATTAATAATCAGATTCATAACATTTAACATCTCTTTCTCATTATTTCTCAGTCGAAAGACACTAAAACTATCACTCTCCTATCAGTATCTGCATGATGCTTTAATGCTCAAGTGTCTCCATGTTCAAAGAGGCTGAGAACACTAGTGTAGAGGAATGAGCACAGGTCTCGAGAGGGTGACAGGACAGGGTGTACATGGTAGCTTCTTAAATGAACTGAGTAAATTTCAGCATCGTTCTTAAGCTCTCTGAGCTCAGTTTGTACATCCAAAAGTGAGGATATAATGACTACATGAAACTGCTCTTTAGGGAAAACTAACTGAACTCAGTCTCCCAGCTGACCATCCGCTCCCCCCTTATTCCTCACCTAAGGTCCACCAAGACAGCAGAACAGCAAACGTTAACAAGCCCTTCAACCTCCAAATGAAAGGTCAATTTACCAGGCCACTGGCCAGCCCTGACACAATCGCCTCTTGGCATTTCCTCTTACGCACAAAAACATAAAAAAATGTATGTGTAAAAAAAATTCACCAAGTTATTTCTTTTTTTGAATAGTAACACGTAAGGTCAACCTTTGCCTTTAGAACAAAGTGTAACTTGTTCTTAGAAAGTGTGAGAAAGAAAAAATGGTTTACTAAGTTTTATCTACAACCTGAATTGAAAATTATCCTTAAATATGTTCTCAGTGGTTTATATGAAACGATAGTTAAATATAATTCAAGATAATCCCGTACTATCTCTCCTTAAGATTCCCACCTCCTTTAATGGTGAAGTAAGTCTAGTTTACCGGAAATGACACTATTAATGGACTATTATAAGTTAATAAGCACTTTCAATAAAAACAGCAGGATTTTTAAAAATTTTAAATGCCCAATTTTAAATGCCACAATGAGAAATATATAATAAATATCAGATTCTAATATAGTTAATGAAAACAATGCATTTTTATCTTCAGGGAAAAAAAAGTCTTCTCTGCCATTAGCTATAAATGCATAAAGGGATTATCATTAAAGGGATTATTATCATTATTATACTAAAACAACCTATATATCGTTTTGTAGAACAAGCTTTTAGGGAGACAAAGCAATCACAGAACAGTCCGTTAAAGTCTTCTTTAGTAGATATACAAGTCCCAGGTATTTAAATCAGAGACAAAAGAAAATACTATCCCTTAATAGGATTACATAGAAAATGAAACATCTCTTACTTTAAGAGCAACCATAGTGCTTGTTCCTACAGTGAAAACCGATGTTATCTGAATCAGTTAATTATTCATCCCAACCCCCCGGCCTTGCTCCTGAGGCATTCATACCTTCTCCACCTTTTGCTGTGTTAACACCAGTTCAATAATTTGCTGATAAAGAATCTTACTGCCGCATCTAACAGATCTTAGAGATTAAGTGTGTGGCTCACTCCCTCATTGTACAGATAAGTAAACTGAGCCCAAAAGAACTCAAGTATCTTATTGAAAATAAGCTAGCTAGTTGAAAAACCTACCCAGAGCGTTCTCCAGGCCACACCTCTCACTGGGTAAACCACATTAACTGTTAAGCCGACTACTCAAGCAGCTATCTACCTGATTGCATGGAGAATGTTTTCAATGGGCCACATGGCATATTTTAACTGTTAAAATAATCCAAAAGGATATTAGTCATACACCAACCTCCTTTGGATAGTAAGTGTAGGAGCAGCATTAATTTAGCTGAATCTCCTCTAAGTTACTCTTTTTATTCATAACTACAAGGATGATAGTAAATTACGAAGTACTGTAATTTTATTCTTTCCCAATAAGTATATGTTATATGTGCTATGTTCTCAACTAGTAAATCAAATCAATATACCAATCCTGAGGCTTAGGCTGTACATATGGGAAATATGAGAACTGTTTTAATTAAAGCTTTTTTGAGATATAGATTGCAGCACAGATCCCAAGCATTTTAAAGATTCACATTAATTCCAATCTCTTAAAAAATGTATTTACAGAGGAAAGCTTCTTTTGCAATTTATATGTTCATAAATGTTTCCATTAAGCTAAGCGATATTTTGGAATGTGGTCAAATGATATTAAATGTCAAGTCCTAACAGCAAGGATAAATCTCTGACAGTTCTTGTATGCGGCCACCGCTCTTTTAAACCAGTGTCCCCAAAGGGCTAAAAGGGAGAAAATCCTAACTTAACAAGTGAAGACGGCAAGGCATATTTTAAAAGCTACCTTTCATTTTCACTCTACTTCCTAAATACAAAATTGGATTTGGACTTCTTTCACACTGTTAACAATTTGGTATTAATATATGCATCTGTCATACCTCCCCCTCAAGAGAGAAGTTACACACTCCAGCTACATATAACTTCCAAATCCTTTCCAAAACTAAATGCGAAAACCAAAATACCGCTCCTTAAAAAAAAAAAAAGGTATGGAGAATTGGCAGACTGCATATTTATATCAACCTTCAGAAAACATGGAAACACGCAGCCCCAACTCACCAGGAAAATTATTACTTGTGTTCAAACTAGTTTGTGACATCTTCTATCTTTTATGCATTTCACTTCATACCCAGTTCTGCACCCGCTTGAATCTATCAACCCCCAAACGTCTCAAGAGCAAGCTACTACAGTGTAACAGCTTTAACATGAACAGTGCAAGAGTTCTGCTCATTGCCTGTGGCGTGATCGCAGAAACACTTGAAGCAAACATATTTATGTCCCCTCTTATTTAAAACGGGGGGACCTCGAGCCTGGGATGTGGCGAAAGGACAGCAACAAGAGAAAAAAAAATACCCAAACACGGAACATGCTAAGAACAAAGGAAACACAAGCCTGTGAACAGGAAATGAAGCAACTCTATACACACAAATACCTTTTGGAGCCGCCAACGTAGGTGAAAGTAAAGGTGGAATCTGAGTATCTGAAATCTGAAACGGAAAAGTCCTGTTAAAAGCTACCCCTCGAGTGGGTTTTTCACCTTGGTCATGACTTGGGCCCCCTATTTAGTGGAACCAAGGGAAGGCCTGGCGGGCTGGAGAACCGCGAGGTCCCGTCTCCGCGCCACGCAGGAGGGGATGCTGTGCACCCCGGGCCGGGTGCCGCGGGAGGCCGCCCCCCGCAACAAGTGCCGGGTGCCATGGCAACGGCGGGAATTTCCCGGTCGGGGTGGCCGGAAGCGGCCCCCGCCGAGCTCGCGGCTGAGAAAGCAAAATCCGATCCTTCTCCCCGGGGAGCAAAATGGACGAAAGGCGACCCCCAGGCATGGGAGCAGGGCGCCTCGGGAACCCCGGGAATCCCTTGTCTTTCCGGGGCAACGCATTGCCAGTCGGAGGGGACTAACGCGAGCTGAAGGCGCGGAGATCCGGCCAGCGCTGCGCCCCCCCACCCCGCCCCGGGGGCATCGGCGCCGGGCGCAGCCGGCCGGCGCAGCGTAGCGCAGCGCAGCGGGCTCCATTGCCGGCCGCCGCCGCTCAGCCCATTGCGCAAACCCGCAGGTCCTCCCCGCCCGGCTCGGCCGCAGCTGCTGAAAGCCCGGAGGCGGGCTGGGACGCTCGGGGCATCCACAGGGGGATAAAAAGAGCACGCACGGCACCTCCGCCTAGACCCCTGCTCGGGCCACCGTGGTTCAGCCCCCAGAGCTGGTGGCCGCCCCAGACTGGTGGGGGGGGGGAGGGGAGTAGGGGAGAGGCTGGCGCCCCCTCCCCCTTTTGGCTCCCGCTCCCGCTGCAGCAGCTGTTGCCAAATGAACCCCGGAATGGGGACGTGCAATCCACCCCCAGCCCGAGCCACACAGGTCGCGGTCAGAGACCTGGGAAGGGGGGCGGCGGGCGGTCAGGGGAAGCTGGCGCTGGGTGCGAGGCTCCGGAAAGGCGAGAACTCACCTGCAAACAGGCAGTCCTTCTCGGCTCTGGACTTCTGGATCACGACGTCGATATCCTTCTGAATTCGCTCTTGCCTTGAACACATCCCCATTAAATAAATCCCTGGAAAAGAAGCAGCCGCTATTTCCACCCCACCCCACCCCCTCGCACGCTTCCAGCTTTCGTAAATATTCAGTTAAAAATGAAACCTCTGGCCGAGGCAGGGGCTGAAGGCGAAGTGGTTTCGGAAGTGATCCTGGGTGAAAGAGGAGGAGGTGGTGGAGGAGGAGGAGGGGGGGGGAGGTCGGCTTTGCATTCCCAGATGTGACCGCCCAGCTGCTGCTCGCCACTGCTGGATTCCAGTTTCCTCCCCTCTTGACAATGGATGGTGATGACACCGAGTCTCACTTTCTCCCTCCCCCGCCCGGACCAACGGCCGTGGGGGGCCAAGGGTGCTGGAGACGGCCGGAGAGCGATCACCGGCGGGGCGGCGGGCGCCGGCGAGGGGCGAGCCCCGCTCCGCCTCACGCGCGCACACCCCTCGCGGCCCGCACGCCGGCCTTCCACACCCGCGCACACTCGCGCCCGCGGGCGGCGGCGGCCGTGCGGAGGCTGCTGCAGCGCCGCCCGCTGCAGACCCTCCCGCGCCCAGTCACCGGGTCCCGGCCGCCGGGGTGTGAATAGTATCCGCCATCCCGGGCGCAGGCTGGGTGTCCCCGCCCCGGCCGCCGCTCGCGCCAGGGGCTGAGTGGGAATGTAGGTAGTGAAGACTCCCCGGGGCTCCCAGCCTGCCCCCCCCCCTTCCACCACTTTTATGAATTCGACTCCACTTTCGGAAGGGATTATGAGTCATATGGAAAACCCAAACCAGAGTGGCTGGGAGCGGGGGAAGGGAAAAGAAAAATCTTTAAAAATTGAAAATAAATGAAACGAATAAATCTTTCCTTGTTGCCACATCAGGCAAGGTGGAAAAAGCCTTGAAATGACTCCAGACAGACACCCTCCCGTGCCCTCAACTGCCACAGTCTTTTTCTCCCAGGTGGAAGTAGTTTAGTCCCTTCGGGACACCTGGTAGGAAATGCAGCCCCTTTCCAGGGACCTCCTCTTACTTCCAAAGACTCACCAGTTCTTCCCTCCTAGGTATTTCCGTCCATAAAAAATTGGCAGAATCAAGGAGCCCGTGCCAGGGTCTCCCTAGAAGATGGAGATCTGTTTGGCTTGTTTTAAAAAGCCGCTCCTTTGCCAGTCAGTCAAGGGGAAGCTCCGACGATCCTGCTGTCTTGTTTAGAAGTGAGGTAGCGCTCTGATCCTCACTTCCTGTTCTGCTTAAGGACACCTCAGGGCTGAGGTACCCGTCCTGCCTCTATATTGCCATATGCCCTAGGACAGGCCTCCAATGGCACTTTTCTTGTTGTTTTTTCCTCCACTGAGGAGGCTTCCCTGAGCAGACCATGGCTCATCTGGTTCTGCGTTCCCAGTGCCTGGTGCAGTGCCTGAAAAATAGCAGGCAGGTCTGAATGTTGGCTGAATGCACGAATGGTGGTGCTTTGCAGCTTCATTCTGTATGCCTACCACAGTCTCAGTCAACTTCCTTATCAGCAGAAGTACCCAAGAGTTGTCAAACTGGCTCAGACCCTGAATCGGTCCAGTCTGGATTCTGATATGGGCAACATGATGTGTAGGAGAATTAGAAATGATTGTCATCCCTGACAGAGTCGTAAGATTCCATAGAGATAAATGCAATGAGAAATCATATGTTCCAACCCCTTTATCTTGCAGGAAAGAAAACATGAAATGATTTGTCGTACAGCCTTGAACACAGCACATTCGTTGTGAATTATAAGAGGAAACCCTCCGCCTTAAGACCACTGCCGTCTCTGATGTCAAAGTTACAATACAGTACATTTTCTGCTCATACCTCTTCTGAAACATCTTTAGGGGTAGGGCCAAGGTGTGCAGCGCCCTTGGCAACCAAAAGCACGTCCTTCTGTTCCACCGAGCACAGAGTATCATGTGTATGTCCCTCCATCCTTCTGTGCTCCAATTTCTCTAAAATGCTTAAAATCTAACAGCTCCCCCAAACTTATTTGATGGTTGTCTCTCTATCCAGGAACCTCGTATTCTCAAAGTAGAACCCGTACTACAAATAAATTTCAAATAGTTTTAAACCTACCTGATGTTTTTCGTCTGGAACACCTCTTGGTTTACTACTCCCTTCATAAAATAGGCCTTCTTGTGATTTGTCCTGTATTTGATTTTTTTCTTTCAAGCTTCACAGGCTGCCCTGTTTTTGTTAAACAAAACTGACCTCACTCCGTTCATGCCCTGAAGGTGTTATATATTTAAATATTTTTAAATGTTAAGGGATAAGATTTTAAAAAAAGAAAAAAAACCCTTTCTCTCTAGTATGCATTTTTGCAAGATAAGTTTCTCTAATAGAAACTATACCAAGGCATCAGTGTTCCATGCTAGATCCTTATGGCATGATGCTTTCAAAGTCAGCCCACAGCCAGTATCCCATTTACCTTACCTCTTATTTAAACATTTACATTATTTTGCGGTGATTAAAAACTATATGCACTTTTGAAATGAGGAAGTCTTATCCGTGCCTTAACCACTCCTGTGCACACACACACTCACATGCATTCAGGAACACAGCACATAGTAGGCCTTTTATCAGTTTGTTAACGAAACAAAAATCATTCACGATGAGGGACAACTCTGGCAGTATGCTATAGGAAATTCAAGATAGTAAGTAATCGATACATTGGATGATTGGGTCTAGTCAAAAAAAAAGTCCCACCAGTTTAGAAAAAATGATCCCGAGCCAACAGATAAAATTTATTAGAGGAAAAATGTAAATTCTTCACCTCTGCTGAAAGCCCCAGCTGCAAAAGTATAAGGCAATGGAAATGTGGCAATAAGTTCAATGGGTATGCTGTAGTTATTAATAACTCACACGTGTCCAGAGCTTATTAGAGCAGCCTGGTATTGCTCTAAATGCTTTACATATATTAACTCATTTCATATTCATAATAATCCTCTACGGTAGCTGTTACTATAATTCTTCACATTTTACAAAAGAAGAAACTGAGGCACAAGGGGAATAATTAACTTACCTAAGGTGGGACATAGACTGCAATGAACTTTGTCCTGTCTCCAAAACTTTCAGCAGTTGAACTGAACTTTGTGGAAAATAAATGTTCAGAAGTCTCACTTCAGAGCAAACTGGCCTCACCAATGGCAGCAGGCCAAGAGTTAAGCCAACAAGAAGCCCTATAATGGATTCTGAAGCAGGCCTGGAGCCTATGGGCTCTCAAAATAGCCTCTCCTGGTGGCAGCGATCTTTCCCTTTCTTGCATTGAACTTCCTTTCCCAAATGAATCTCAGTCCTCTGTAAAGTCTTAAGAAAGGGAAAAGCCTGACCTCTCTTATTTCTTGGGAATTAAAAGGACAGGAGGCAGGATTTGCAAAGAAAACACCCCCCTCTCCCAAATGCATGATGCTGTCCTGGGTAGTAAATCCCCGTGGGAATGCCCAGCAGCCTTGGTCAGCTGTGGAAACAGCACTGTGACAATTTGCTCTTGAGGTAGAATCAGAGTGAAAGAGGGAGAGGGTGAGCATGAGGGATTACTATGGGAAGAGATCACCAAGAGACTTTTTCAGCTAGGGTGAGGATGTGGGATTTTATCTGGGAGAAATGGGAAGCCACTCAAAGGAAGGTAATCTCAAAACTCTTTTCAACAATTAGATTTATAAGAACTTCACATTCAGAGCAGTGGCTCTGTAATGGAAAGAAATCCATAAAGTTCAAAATGCCTCCTAGGCCCAACTGGCCCCCCCCTAAAAAAAAGTGGATTTGGACAATTCTTTCTGCTGGTAGTATTGTTTTGGGAGACACTAATCCTGTTATCCTGACTTCATTCGGTAGGTCTAGCCATCAAAGTATGAGCAAAGCAAAGTCACCCTTGAATAAACTTGACAAAATGGAAGACAATTTTAGGTGGTTTGGTGTGAAATTCATCCCAATTTTGTCCTTAGTATATCCCCTAACTAAAGTCAAATTGAGCAGCACATCGGTCATACTGAGGTTTTATGCCCTTTCTAGCAACCTTAAGACACTTAAAATACCAAAGCTATAACATGAAACCTGAACTACTCTTTCTAGCTCCAAGCTTCTCTTTAACTTAGTCGCATTTGTCTCTCAATAAGCTTTAATTCCCATTTCTACCAAGAAGCATCCTTGGGGGCACCTGGGTGGCTCAGTCGTTTAAGCGTCTGCTGTTGGCTCAGGTCATGATCTCAGGGTCCTGGGATCCAGCCCCACATGGGGCTCCCTATTCAGCGGGGAGTCTGCTTCTCCCTCTGCCCCTCCTTCCACTCATTCTCTCAATCCCTCTCTCTGAAAGAAAGAGAGAGAAAGAAAGAAAGAAAGAAAGAAAGAAAGAAAGAAAGAAAGAAAGAAAGAAAGAAAGAAAGAAAGAAAGAAAGAAA